>NW_008655226.1:17955-29625 GCF_000695815.1 Acanthisitta chloris | reverse complement strand
CCTGCAAAGTCCAGCCACAAATCTGCCCCATGGAGACAGAAATCTCTGCATGGGCAAAGATTCCTCATTATATATAATCTCACAGCATATAATGCATCATTTCTGAAAAAGCTTCAGAAAGAGAGAAGGTTCATTACAAGCAAGTGGCTAGAAGTCTGCAAGGCCATCAATAACAACAGCAGAGAAGCCAGAATTGGCAATAATAACTAGTACTTCAAAAGCTGAATATATCAAAAAGTTTAGGGTCAGCAAAGAGGGCTTATGAACAAAACATGAAAGCAGCAAGACCACAAAAAATCAGTCTGATAAGACAAAAAGGCTGGTGTGTCAGGAAATATCTCTAATATTGGAAAAAAACTACTTCTGTGATTGTTTGCAACTTCACATAACAAACACAAAACCACAAACACTGGCTTTTATGGCTGAATTAAATCAGATTAGTGGTATGGCTTGTTTCTTTTGTTTGTTAAATAAAGTACCAAAAGAAATCTCTTTCTTGCTTATATCTCAAAACCAGGGAATAAGAACTAGGGATTCTACATGCTTACTTGGGTAGAACTTTAATTTATCCAAGAGTTACTAGTTACATAAGGATGAAGACAAGTCAGATCTTGAAAACTTCAGTAATATAAATAACCTCTTCTGCAAAGTCTGTTGAAATCACGAACAGACAAAAAAAGCTGGATGCCAATGCAGGATGGCGCATTTGAAGAGACCATGCTTTGGCCAGCAGAGAAGCAAGGTAAGAAAGGGAAGAAAGTCTGATTTTTCAAGTAGACATGAAAATGAGAGGCCAGTTTTATAAAGCTGTGACACATCAGACTTCAGCACTGACACTAACAGGCAAGCAGCAGAGCAACTTCTCATCAGATTTTAGTGCCTTGAGGTACTGACATACAGAGAAATGATTAACCCTGTTCATTGGTGTCACGTAGAGCACATTAGGTTTTATGAAGGAAGCAAATGCCCATAGAGCTTGTGGCTCCTCACAGCTCTAACAGCAAGTCACACAATGTCAAACAGGAACGTGATGGCAGCTGTCTGGAGCTTTGCCTGGGGCTCAGTCTGCGCTGGAAAGCTGCACCTCTTTGTTGTACCAAGGTACCTACAAACCTCCCCAGCCAGGCAGATCTTGTCTTAAAGGCATTCTATGCAGATTTCACTATTCCTTCAGGGAAAATGGGACAGTCACCTCTTGCAGCACTGCCTAAAGCACAGTGATGTGTAGAGACATGTTCCCCTTCTTTTTTTTTCTTTCTTTGCAACACCACTATGCTGCCCCTCCCCTCTTTTTAGTCAAACAGCTGCACACGAATTGCCTGGAAGCACCTCTCAGGGGCTGCTGTTTCACACAGAAGCAAAACACCACCCATCAGCTGCAGGAAGTCAGAGCCCAGAGGCAGGAGCTGAGCAGCTGCTTGCTGAAAGCAGCTGATGGTGGAATCTTGCCTCCCTGCAAGGCAATCCTTCCTGGCTCTTCCTGAGCTCAGACAGTATCCTCACTTCCTCCTGCCTGGTGTGGAATACAGCCTACTAATAAGTCATATTGCAGTACCTGCCTTAGTACTGTGACGTTTTACTGCTGCAACCGTTCCAACAAAAAGTCGCATTGCCTAACCACAATTAGTTAAATTAGTAAAATTTCAATCCTTTCAAGTCAAAACTGTTAAAAAAAGAATCCAATCAGAAACAGATAGTTTTAATCATTGTTTTAACAGTGTAACAGCCTTATCTGATGGTTTATGCAAACATACTACACACCAGAATACTTGCAATACTTCCTGGAATACCTTACTTATCTGGAATATTTGCCAACAACTTGCCACAACTGTTGACTTTGAGTGGTTTTTGTTGGAGTTCATTATCTGCCCAGTGTAACTAATTGTCTAGATCACGTTCCTGGATTTGCTGCTTGACTAGACACCTCCCAGAATCAAAAGCAGCCTTCGTAGTTGCTGTTGACTAGTTCAATGTGAATACTTGCATACGTCCATAGTTAATGGAAGCATCTATGAGTCTCCTTTAACCAAAATCTCTATGAACTAAACTATGCTGGTCAGAGTAACCAGAGAAAGCCAACAGAGGAAGTCAGAGCTATCATGGGGATGATATTTTGGTAACTCATACCAAAGTCTGTAAAGAAACTGGGACCGGGCAATGAAAACCATCAACTATCCATCAGTGTCTTTTGTCAGCAGCCATTCAAGCTCTGTCTGGCACAGGACAGTCACCCAACTAGTTATCTTGGGCTTCTTGTCTCATTCAGGCAGTGCACTAAAACTATGTTTTACATCATTTAAACACAAAGTAAAGTTTATACACTTGCATAAACAATACACAAGCAAGTCTGTCCCACTGCATCCAGGAGAAGGCAAACCTGAACATAACCACAAGACTAGCATATGACAACCATGAGGACCTGAGGCTAAAATCCAACTGTTACTTTATACTTTTAATTGTCTGGCAATACACATGCATTACCCCAGTCTGCTGTCTTGCTGTGTACACAAGACTGCAAGAGCTTCAGGGCAGAGGCCATCAGTTTTTGTATGTTTATACAGTGCCTGCAACAACAATACAGTAGCAACTGGAAATCAAATAATTAAGTTGTTATAGTAACAATGACAGTGCTGAGAAGCAGTGATTCTGGCTGTGTCAGAGCTGCATAAATCCATTTAACACTCAGACAGATATTCTAACCTCCCTGTCCTATTACAGAGCCTAGCTCTTGAGAGCAGAAAATTGGGAGATAAACTAAAGCACTGAAGGTTAGCAGTCCTAGTACACAGCTGCTAGTCAGGGTAATATGACGGGTCAGTCAAGGAAGCAAATGAGCATGCTTCAAAATCCCTGCTCTGAATGCTGTGGGTTAAATCCCTCTAGCATACAGAGAGTAGAATTGAGTACAAGAAAGATGAATGGGATTTTCTTTTCATGAATGGAGGAACTGGTAACAGAAACTCCTCAGTCCTATAAGCTAAGTCAGCCTTGGCACACTGATCATTGCCATTGCACAGCACAACAGCTTTCCCCTCTATGAAGTTAAAGCCTCAACACTTCATTGAGAGGTTCCTTCTAATCAGACAATTAAAATCAACCGCACAGGACTCCACTTAGTTGTCTTCCACAACTAGAGTGTAAACACGATATCTTCAGACCAAAAAGATGAACAGACAGTGAGGCAAACTCAGCCACATGTTCATCTCTGACTCTGATTGGTGCATCAACTCTTTTGATCCTTCAGTCTAAGGTGCCATAAGACTGTGACCTCAACACTTTCAGTGGGACTCAGGCCAGAGAGGACAGACCCTGTACTCTATACACAATTTTTAAGCAGAGCACAGCCCAGATTCATAGATAGTGCAGAGACCAGAAGCATCAGTGGGTACCAAGAGACGCGCGTGTTCCTGGCTCCTAGCACTCAGGGAGGCAAAGCACATAGCAGGGCTGCAGGGCAACAGGGGGCAAAGGTTGCTTCCCCTTGCAAGGATAAATCTGTCTGTCCTACACCCCTACCATGAGCCTCCTTGCAACATTTGCTTTGCAAGAGAACTGCAAGGTCAGGTAGAAGGTGTGAGAAGAAAATTGCTCTGCTTGCTTGGAGGAACAAGCATCAAAATCCTGCAGCCATCCAGGGTGGCTGCAAGTGAAGCTGACTTACCCCTGCCACTCCAAGCTGCTTTAGCAGCTGTGAATTTAACAAGAGTAGTATTAAAATAACCTTACTTATTTATAAAGCAGGCAGGCTGAGTGGCACTTCTGTTACAGAGCACACACCACTGGCACACACCACTGGGAGATTCCCTGACGCTGCAGCAAACCAGTGTGATCTGCATTACGCTGCACTATTCTCTCTGCAGCACATATAAACTGGCTGTGCTCCCCGGTATAACAGGAGATCTGATTCTCCTTCCCCGAGAGCTGGGGGAAGTTTTGTTACAGGCTTTGGCAGTAATAAGATCAAGTACTACATCCATGGGTAACCACTAATGCTACTTGCATTCGCTAGCCTGTTCATCTTGTATAATTAGTGTTATGTATCCTATGCATCATGCTGTCTCTGCAACATCCTGCAGCACGCTCACAGCTCAGGCTGAAATGGGGCATTCCCTTTTGGTTGTTGCATAAAACTGCACTATAGCATCATTTCCATTTTACACTGTATGGCTGCGACGTTCAGACACTTAAACGTGGGACCACTGAAGTTAATGAAAGGCTCACGTTAGTTATTTTGACCCCTTCAAACATCTTAGCAATGTATTTGAATCTCTTCTGTAGATTTCTCTCCTACCCATTCCAAAGATTGCTGCTGTACAGTGTTGTGTGTATTAACCAACGTAACAAAACAACGAGGTCAGATGCCCTTAATCACACCAGTTTAAATCCAGAATTACTTTGATAAAATCAATTGGATTATTGATATTTACAATGGTATACTGGGGAGCAGAATTTGACCCTTACTCTCTCTCACATGGGTTGCTGCCCTGCAGCAAACTGCTAATCTGTTCAGATGCCATCAACATAATCTGCAGCAGCAGCTCTGCATCTAGCAAATTAGTATAATGATCAAACACCGAGCCGTAACAACAATTAATGCTTGTAGCCAAGGCATGCGCTGTCCTCCATAGCAATAAAACATGCACAGAACTTCCGCAGTGTACTGCACAAACCAGCTGTACATGTCAAGAGAAGCGTCAAAGTCAAGATCCTGTCCCTGCAATACCACCAGCTTTATTCTGCCTCTCAGCACTCACTGGGCCTGATTCTGCCTGTCTCATCTAAGGTATAGGCATGATGGTATGCTCACTTCTCCCTAGCTGGACAGTCAGGGTCATCCTGGAATACACTGGTTCCCACAGCTGCAGAATCGTGCATATGAAGGGAAATTTTTGTGCCCCTTTCTAGTTATGTCATTTACTGAGCTTTCCAAAATGTTCCTTGAATGTGCATAGTTCTCACCTGTACCAACACTTCTTTTAACAACGATTATAGATTCTGAAAGATTAACATGTTCTTGCCTTTTTCTACAAAAAAAATGATCAAAAATTCTAGTCTTTTTTTTTCACTATGACTCAGGGAGAAAAAACATGTAAACCAAAGCCATAAAAAAAAGCACATTCTAATAAAGACACTAAACTCTACTCTAGATGCCTGTGGCTTCTGACTATGCCTGCACCAGTACAAAGATGGCAGCAGCACATGTTCCATCAGAACCTACTTTAAAGCAATTCTATGTCAGGGTCAAAAGGCATACACGGTGTGAATCATAATCCCAAAGACTGACACTAAAACTGCCTCAGATGTCTCACAACTGGATATAGCTTAGCTTTTACATACTAATTTGGCTGAAAAAGCTCTGCAGCTCTGCTTTTCTAGTATTCAAACTGCAAGCAAGATGGTGGAGGATGACTTTTATGCAGGTAGGTGGGCTCTTTTTTCATCCTGGACCTCTGCTGAGTAAACGGTTTATAAACCACAGCAAGCTTGCCACTACCACTATTCGAAAATGATGCCATCTTAAAATAGCACAAAGGCAGATCTCAAAGAAAATAGTACTGTTTCCTTTGCTATAGTCACCTGTGTGTATGCCATTCCCATGTTACATAGACAGAACAAACTACACGATTACAGCACCACTGTTTATCTACAGATACAAATGCCATATCTAAATGCTGACAGCACTTGGCCCCTGTGCCTCCATTGTAACTGTCTCCTTTTCAGCCCTTACTCATCATAAATTAATTACTTCCTAAATGAGAGTATGTTCGTTTAGCTTCCATGAAAGAGACTCCTGCTTTGAAAGAAATCCCTCTCTAAGAGATTTAGGTGCTGGGGAAGGCTGCTTTGGGCCAGTGCAAATTTGTTACACTGCTGAAGAAGAAAAGCTTCCAGATACTCTAGTATTTATCACAAAATATAACAAATTAACATCAACATTAAAAAAAAGTTGAGACAAACAATTTCCCCTTCAAGCACGCACAGCTTTCCTTTCCGTTCCAAATCCAACAGAGGCAAGTGCCAGGTTGGAGGGCTGTGCAGCACAACTCCACCCACGTGAGCAGCGGTGCCTTCACCCTTCTTCTGAAAGACTGAAATTCTGTTCAGCAGCTTAGGATTTCATGCACTCCGGGATTTTGGTGCTTCATAAACTGGATTTTTTGGCTTGTTTCCTTTTTTGTTAAACAATCCCTTGCAAAGATGTAAATGTGGGGAGCTTCACAGTGGGAAAATTACAGACCAGTCTGCAGAGAAGGAGAGCTCCTTCCTAGCAGGCACCAGTCAGAGGTTCGTGCCTTGACATCCAGGGTTCTTGTAGCCTTACCATTTTATTTCACTTTATCCTTTCTAATTCAGCTGTTGAGTTTCTCAGCATTTCAAGACAATGTGGGGGTCTCAAGACAAATACAGCTTCAACATTCAATTAATTTCCACAGGGAGTTTGATGTCCAGCTTGTGTTTTCTGCCTTGGAAAATTCTCCTCTTTACTTTGGATCCTGCTGACCTCCTGGCCCAGTGCTACCTTTTGGCAAGCTGGTCTGCAGCATCTAACTCTAGAACATTTTCTTTAGTTGTTTTAAAAATGTTGCCTAATAAAGGCAACATTTATTATCCAGCGTCTCTCTCCTCTTCTACTGTAAAATGCAGGAAGGGGAGTTCCTTACCATTGTTGTACAAGTCCTCATTTCACATGCTTCTGGAATAACTCCCCATTATTACCCCTTCTCCAACCTAAATAATACCTCTTTTTCTGTGTAAGCTGCATCATGTTTCTAAAAATAACCATTTCTCCCTGAACACTTTCTATTTTTGTAATGCTTTTGTGAACACAGAATGCCTGAGAATGGACCCAGAACCCCATGTGAAGGTTAGAAAGGAAATGTACAGATCTTAACCAGGAGCAGCTCTGGCTGCTGTGGCTGCTGACAGTCTAAATCAACAGTTACCAAACTTCTGCAGATTGCAGATCCTAAAAACTTCCCAGTGGCTGTCCTAGGCTTTGTATAGCAGATCTAAGCACACTGACAACAGGCACACTTTCCTCTGGTGCTCTCAGAAGAACCTCCAGGAGCCTCCAGAGTGCAGATTATAAATCACTAAATCAATTGCCTTAAAAGGAGGTGCACGTTTCTCATTCAGCTCAACAAGGTGTTAACACTACAGTGCAGCAACAGCAACACACGTGTCAGCACTCCCAGCCAGCCTGACAGAATGATGACCAGCAGAGACATCAGACAATTTTGCAATTGTGCAAGGATTTGGGGAATGCTGGTGTCAACATCTGTATTTTTTAGCCTGTCCTCTGACACTGCGGTCCTAATTCAGAGCAAGAGGTTTAGTGAAATTCTGTTTCTCTTCCTATGTCCCCGATAAGCATTAATATATGTAAATTTTTATGCAAATACACGACACTTATAGGTAAAAACTCTGCTCTATATAATAATTACATACACTTTTTAAAAAGGTTTTTAAAGACCTGTAATTATGAGATAAAAGAGAGAGCATATAACTATTATAGTTAATGTCCTACATAACTTAAAATGGATATTACAGCTAAGATAAGAAAGGGTTTGTCTTTTAAAGTTCTGATTTCAGTAAGATGCTTAAGCAAGTAAGTAACATTAAATATATAAATAAAGCTGTTTGTGAACTGTTGGTTCCTTTTCTAAAGAAAGTTCTGGGGGAGTTTTTAATTTCATTTCATTAAAATGCTTGATTTCACTAATTATAAATCAGGTATTTAAACAATGCATTTGAAAAACTAAAAAAAAAATTCCCCAAAAAATAATCTTTTTTTCATTTTTCCCTTCAAAAGGGAAGAGGCAGAGCAGAAAGTTTCAACGAATAAAACCTCAGCACAAATTTCTATTGCTCCCATTTTCCCCCTGCAAGCTCTTCTGTGAGCGTGAAGTTCCACTCTGCTGAAATGCTCTGCTGAAACAAAGGCTAGCTGGGTTTGCTCAGAGCGGCAGGTTAGGGCTGGTGCCTGCGCTCGCTGGCTGCAGTGAGCCCCTGCGCTGGGTCCCAGCTGCTCTTCGCCTCCAATTCATTTGTGCGGGGGTTGCTCTCCTCGCTGCTGTGTGCCGTGAGCTAACACCCCTGTGCATGGCACACAGAGGAACGGGAGGCAGACGAGGGGGGCACACCATGCCCCAGCCCAGCTGCGGAAAGCTTACAGCTGCTCAGAATAATGGGTAAATCCATGGGCAAATCATCAAGTAGTATCTTAACAAGAAGAGAATGATGATGGGTAGATGTGCTAAAGGAAACAGATAGTGTGACCAGCCTGGCTCCCATCAGCCCGGACGAGACTCTCTCTTTACCGGGGGCACCAGGAATCCACAATGGCATCTGCTGGAGAGGCGTCAGCCAGGTTGCTCGTCTTCCCTTCCTGATTCACACCTAACTAGGCTGCTTGGCTTTGCTTTAAACTTGAACAAAGAATTAAGCAATCCCCTCCTCAAGAAGCAGCTAGGGAAGGAATATGAAAAATGTACACAAAATTAATCCAGGCCAGTGACAACCTGAAGGGGGGAGGGAGAAGGATTTATTCATTTTCATGACAATAGCCACAGAGAAAAGAAATGCTCCCTTGCCTCTCCCCAGGGACTTGAATTGAATTCCCAGGGCTGCCAATCAGATCAAGAATTTAACACTATTTATTCTGTGGGGAGCCTCTCTGGAGCCAACGCATCAGCATCTGGATGATGCCCTGAACCTGCACAAGCAGAGCGGCCAGAACCATGGATCTGCCTGGCTTGCCATGCAGTGAGAGATCCTGGACATATGCACAGAGATACAGTTTCTCTCTCATTTATGGCAACATAAAACTGGAGAGTCAGGGAAGCCTCTATTATTTCACTAAAATTGAAATGGTAGGACACAAGTTTCAGATCCAAAATCACTGGCACATAGACACACAGTGTTGCTATAGATGCCGCTCCCACAAACCAGGGTCTTGTCTCAGACTCTGGCAACAGACTGGTTTAAATGGTTCCCATTTGGAACAGTGGTTTTGCACCAATGCAGGCAGGCAAAGAGACCCAGCATGTTATGAGACTGGCTCTTCCTCTGGGATGGTTTGCAAAGAGTTAAACTGCAGCTTATGTGACTTTTAGCCACTGCTTGCAAAATTAATTCATGTTTCAGGCTGCAGAGAACCATGAACCATTCAGAGTGCCAGGGGGATGATAAGCTCTTAGGGTCAATTACTGCACAGATGTGCCCCAGTTTGGTTGCCACTGATTTTAGTAATACTTCTATATATATATTTCTATATATTTAGCCTATATAAGTTAGTGGCAGAGAAAGCTGTAATCTACAATCCAAATATCCTCAAGTTTGTATATTTATTACTACAAAGTTTACATGGCTGTTTCTACAGAAACAAACAGGACCATATGGGTGTTACTGTCACTAGCAGTTCAGTCTTTCCCTCCCTGCACTTTCTTTTCTTCCACTGTGGTTAAATGCTCAACAAGGAAAAAAATAACAGTGCAAAGAACGCCAAGTCCCCTTTTGTTCTTTCCCAGAGCATTTCTAGCAGGGGCATTATCAGATGTTGTTTAAAGCATGGCACAGCCAGTGCAAGACACCGTATTCTACTGAAGATCCTGGAGAGGTTTCCTGCCAGTAAGAGACTTAAATTCCTCAGAAACTGGAGATCTGAAGGAAAGGATCTCCCACTGTAAACATGAGACCTAGTCCTAGACTGAAAAACACTCCAGCAGAATTTCAGGAGACAATTGCCTATGAAGAACTGGCAACTGCAGCAGGCAGTGAATGATACAGAGGTATCATACACAAAGATACCATTGGCATTGCCTCATCTTTCCAGTGTACCATCACTGATGCAGAACAGAAGAAGTCTTCATATTCCATCTGATGCAGGAACATTTTTAGTTACTACCAAGGACTCCAGTGAGTAGTACTAGTGATGACAATGGATACTACAACTCACTATGTTGCTTATTTGACTATATAAAAATCATATTGTTTTGATAACATCTATAAATGGGTGCAGGCCATCCATTGGAAAATCCTCATCTTTCTTTTCTAAGGAAAGAATGTTTCTGTATAGAAATTAAGTTGGAGGGGCAATGTTTCATTCAGAGCACCATGAAAAAGGCTATGCAAATAATTGCCAGAAAGGCAGGCTATATTTTACTGCAACTTACAGACTGATCCAAACTGAGAACTCTGTATTATTGTTATTCACCCATTTAAAGTCCTATTTTCACTTCAGTTTCCATAGAAACCTGTTGTCCTAAATCTGCAGCACTTATAGCCTTTTAGTGTCATGGGTTCTTTCTTTACAGCTCTAATTACACCATCATCCACAGGGGGAAATGGCTGGGATGCTTTTCCCACCACAGAAACATTCAGGAAGTGCTGCTCTGTAGACAGAGGGAATATAAAACCTAATCATAAACCTTCAGACATCATCCTTTTTGGACAATTCCCCTATGTCACAGCTGTATGTTTTATTGTTTGGGTTTTGAACATGGGCCATGGCAGAAATAAGAATGGAATTTGCAGAAAAAAAAAATTGAGTTAGCTTTTGCCTTTCCTCTGTCTTTGCTGGTCTATGGTAAAGAACAATTATATACAACTGAAGAAACTTGGAAAAATAAATGTAAATTTACTACTCTGGTGTCAAGTAGATATTAAATACATAAGGTTGAACAAAGCTGTCAAGGCATATGGTCCAGAAAGACCTCCCACTGCCAAAGGAATGAAGCTCATGCACCCTTTTATTCACTTACTTTAGCTCTCAGGTCTGCATACAATTCTCTTCCCAGCATATGAGAGGTTATGGTTTCCACCTATGCATTCCAGATAGACTCAGTAAGACTTTTTCAGTGTGCTAATACAAAACACACAGAGACCTCTGTCCTCCTACATGCTGGTAAAGTGCCCGTTGTGCTATGCAGATTATTATTGTTATTATTATTTCTGGCGCTGTCACTTCTAGCTATGGAGCTTCAAAGCAATGATATTAAAAACATAAAGGCAGGCAGCCCTTTGGAAATGAGGGATTGTGACAGGAACATCAAGAACTTTTTATAGCACCCCTTATTGAAACATCTGGAGGAAGTATCATCCATTGGTTAGAGAAGACAACTAAAAAGCCAGGGCTCCTATATCCTGTTTCTAGGACTGTCACTGACTTCCCATAACCTTAGGCAGGCACCTTAAAAGTTATATAAAAGTGGTACCTACCCTAGTTGTCTTCTTTATGAGAGGTAAAGTCATCTAAGATTTGATGAAGCTTTTCTTTACAAGAAATAAGAAAAGATGTGTCTACATGCAGACAGTTTTCTGCTATTACTACCATGATACAAAGGTGTTTAAGGACACAACTGGTCATTACCACCCAGAACCAGCACTTACCCCCTACAGCTCTTTGCTTACTCCTTCCATCTATTCTGTCCTTACAGAGGCTGTGTTTCCTCTGATTTGCAAAAGGAACACTTCTTGTGAGTGCTCCCTAATTTTCTTCAGAGCCAACAAATTTGCTGTGGCCAACAACTGAAACTGCTTAAACGGACACTCCGCTTTGCTTGGGGCTCTTCCAGTGAACAGTGTAGAGAGTAACATCAGTTGGTGAGGAAACTTCTTTTACTAGCACAGCTAAATCTGGAAGACAATGTTTGCCTCTAATCTGACTGT
>NW_008655226.1:17097-17942 GCF_000695815.1 Acanthisitta chloris | reverse complement strand
GAAAGAGAATAATGTTGAAGAATTCACATCTGCATTTGTTAATATTCCCTCATATCTGCATCATTTTCTGTAGCCTAGAGGCTGTCCTGGTGCTAATGCTGAAGAACCCTAACTCCTTAACAGCACCATTTATGCAGATGCAAAGTGGTGTACAGACCAAGTTTTCAATCCTGATTTTCCCAATCCTGGTATTGCCATTTTGCTGGTAGACACATATCTCCTTGCTTGACTCCCAAGAATTCTTAAGTTGAGGTCAACTGGACATCCCACAAACAAGCCTTCTCATGGATTAGTCCATGGTGATTGATATAGGGAGACCAAGTAATCACAGTAAATTTAAAAAGGGAGATGATGAGGAAGAATATTTACTGTTCTCTTACATAGCCTTAAGTCAGTTTTGGAACTGGAAGAAAATATTTAAACTGAATTCTCCCCTTAACTAAGCTTTAAAAATTCAAGCCCTCTCCCTGTCTTTGCAAACTCTGAAATGTCCTCACTCAGTAGTAGTCTCCAGCACAGAAGTTACTGTGTAGATACTGAACTTCTGCCATGATCTTTCCTACAAGATCGTTTGACATTATTTACTCTGCATAAAGCATATTTGATGAAATTAAAATGAGAGGCTCATAAAACCAGAGTCTTTCTAGTGGACATCTTACCTAGTAGCAGTTTGGAGTGCTCTGCTGAACAGCACCACACAGGACCAGAGGACACCGTGAGCGATAGTTACAGCACAGGAGCTCTGCTGTCTTTTTTTTTGGTGATATTTAGGAGGTGGTCTATGCTCTGAGTGTGTCTGCTTCAAGTGAGAAGCAGGAGAGAAAGTGAGAAGCAGGAGAGACAGT
>NW_008655226.1:0-17080 GCF_000695815.1 Acanthisitta chloris | reverse complement strand
TCCTGACACCAAAAATAGCAGCAGCATCTCTAGAGCAACTAGAGTGTTGTTTAATGGCTCCATAATGATTAGAAAAATACCCAGATCTCCAAATCTACTTTGCCTGGCAGTTCAACTAAAATGGTTTAAAAATTGTTGAGACAATTGTAATCCTTAGGTGGTAGGTGGAGAGGACACAGAAAACAACCCTGTCTTTTTTGCCATATTCACTACAAAGTGCGGTCCTCATACCTTAGAGTCTATCACCACACAGACCTCAAGCCAAAATAGCAGAAACATAACAATCATGACACCCTGACCATACACACACTGACTGCTCAGAGCCAATGTAGCAAAAGAAACATCTTGAATATTTATTTGGCTATGGGAGTCACTCTTTTTGTCACCGCTGTGCTCTTGCCATAATTTCTGGGAATAATGAAACTTCATGCTTTCCATGATTGTCTGCATCAGCAGAAAGCCACTTGCCTAAGTCTTTACAGAAACAGAACAACAAAACTAATCCCAGCAAAATCTGCACCATAACAATTTTCAATGTTAGGGAATGTAAAACACTAGTCATTTAACCAAAAACAGTGACTGCAATTACCAAGTGCAGGCAGCTGTTTAAAAGACAACCTGTGACAAAACAAAATCAGTCATTCCCAACCCTTCAAAATGGCACAGAAATCCAACAACTTTTGAATAATAAGCATATTCAATGAGAAAATTCCACAAAGAATAGAGCTACATTTGTTAGGTAAATTATCTTTTTGTTTGGTATCCTACATCCTGACACTCTCCAGAAGCAAGGAGCTGCCATGATTTGCCAATATTTCCTGAACACAAGGGGCTTCCAAGCCAAACCAGAGGTCATGCTGACCCCACTAGCTAAGGCTTTTAATCCTCAAGAGCTGTGTGTAGTCTGATACAACTTTGCCCTCATCAAACTGTAACCTGTTCCAAGTGTTTGCAGATGTTTTCCAGCTGTGTCAGCAGCTACCATTATGATTTTGTCATTAATGACACTTGAATGGTTTCCTTTAAAAATAGCTCAGGTCCACTTAAGCTACAAGTATTGGGGGTGAGGTAGAAGGCAGGCTCAGCATTCATTGCCTGCTCAGCCAGTTGTTGCCTTGCAAAACAAAAGCAGTTCTCACATAAGATGAGCAGGATGTGGGAACCAAATCAGTCCTTGGGCACTGGCAGCCCTTGCAAAGCTATTTCCAAACTATGCCTGGGGAAAAAGAGAGGTCACCAAATTGCTTGTTTCCTACTAGCTTATGCTTCAGCATTGAAGCAGCCTGTGCCATGGGGTACATTCTACAGGGACATGGCACTGGCTAGAACTCAAGAACAAAAGGAGAAAACATGCATGTTCTCAGATGGGAAAAGCAAGAATGTGGCAGTAACTGTTCATGCAGGCGAGGTTATACACAAACCAGGCACTACAGGTACAGGCATTAGCTCATCTACAGGGAAAGAAATTGTGGGGGAAAACCCCTTGTTTCTTGTTGCTGGGCTGACCATTAATAACATTGTTCTCCTTGGGGTCAATGAATACCTTTTCATCCACGCTGGGTGAGGAGGTTAATTCCAGAATTAGCATAAGCATGGGAGAGTCCTCTTTGCTCCCTCCATCAACACCTTAGACTGAGCCTGAGCTCTGCACTGTACTGCATTCATTGCCTGTCTCCACAAAGGTTCAGCCACCCTTTCATTTGGTCCTGTTTCCTGATACGACACACTGTGGAGAAAGCAACCATGGACAGGTGTTAGGGCATACAGGAGGGCCTGTGCTGTGTGTTAGCACCATGTGTGAAAACATCTGAGCTCATAAGAGAAACTCAGCAGCTCCAAGATGGAGCTTTTTCCTTGTGGTCTAGTTAATTATGGCTTACCACACTTCTCCCTCAGAAATCCCCTTTGTCCCTTCCACTACTGTGCTATTAAGTGTGTCGCGCTCAGCACTGACAGGTGACAAATGAAGCGTAAGTTGGTTCACCACACTGACCCTTCTTGGCAGGGTTTACCCGCCTGGGCCTGATCTTTTCTTACAGGCTAAGCAAATTTCCCTTCTCTGAAATTCTGCTCATAGGCTTTGTGGTGAAGAACCAGAGTAGAAGCTTCTCACTTCCCACTATGGGTCCTCTCCTAGCATCTCAAAATTATCAGGAAAGAGGAAGTATGGGAGAACATGAAGAATATTCTTTTGATGACTGAATAATAATGATAAGATTTTTTTCAGACACAGGAGAAAGAGTCTGAGGAGAAAATGGTCAATTGCTGCAACACCACCCATCCCCTCCAAGTGAAGGTACAATGTCTCTCATAAAATACTGAATTTTCTGTACAGCTTTCAGCAAACACAAGTTTTCCAAAAGAACTGGTCAGCTATAGCCTGCTTTCATGGCAACTTGCAAAGAAGGGAGCAGGAGGGGTGATTTGTGCACAGTACAAAAACAAAACACAAAGACATCCCATGCAGCAGATGCACAAAGCTCAGCTCTACACATCAGAATGCTCCCCAGAGAAGGAGTGGAAGAATTAAAGCAAAAGAGCAGTGGTACAAATAACCTGACTTTTCAAACACATCAAAGGCCAGAAAACAAGTCCCTCTCAACCCCAGGGACCAAGATAGAAAAGATCTAATAAAGAATTCAAATGCCATAATCACATAATCCAATAAGCTACAGTTAAACCAAAACACCTCTTTAGCAAACATCCGTGTAGGAGAGGAAAGGCTTCGAAGTGCTAGGCATCCCTCCACTTCTCCCTGTTAACCTATCACATGTCAGTGGGATAGATCTGTAAGTTTTGTTCTTGGTATCAAACTCCCACATAGGAAAATGAAAAAGGGAGAAAAGCATCACAACAAAAACAGGCAGCACAGATCAACTAGTCACTGAGAGCTGAGCACTGCAGTCAGTGCTGGACTGACTTGCCATGGAGAAAGCTGGTTAAGATATCCATGTAAAAAAGATGCGAAAGGGTAGAGATTGGGAAAGACAAACAGAAGAAAAATAATCCTCTCCAGACTGCTGCCAAGGTGAGTCCCTTTCAGTATCCTCCAACAATTCCATCCCCTGTTTTCATTTTATTCTGGATACCTTCCTTCCAGCCCCATATGATATTTTCTGCCTTGTCATCTCTGAATCTCTCCCTCTTGTATTATATGGGACTCCATCAGTCACTCTGCCCAAGTACCTGCTCCCCCAGGTGCATCTCTTCCATCATCTCCCTGCCAAATCTGCCAAACAGGGAAATAGCTTACTTTGCAACTGTACAGCAGTGGCAGCTGCAGAGCATTATGAGTCCGAGGCAGGATGGTGCTCACATATGACAATCTGCTCAGTTATACATGCCACAGAAAGAAGCTCTCCATCATTGGAGATCGGTATTGGTTATCAACCAGGAACATTGTCTCTCCTTCAACGTGCTGGGTAGGACTACCCCCTTCTCCTGTCACACTCAGATCTGTGGACAGGAGAAATTCTGACCGCATCTGAGGAAGCAGATCCAGACTTACAAACCTTCCTTTGACAGAAAGGACATCCATGGCCTAAGTTGAGTAAGCAGGAAGAACAAGTTTTGCTGATGTATGCATCCCTTAGGTATTTGCTTTTATACCAGCTCTGGAGTACAGTCAGTGAGCAGAGAGCAGTAAATCTCTGTGAAACACAGCAGGGGATGGCAGTACCAGAAAGGGTCATTTCCTCTTGCAGAGACTAGAGCAGGCAAGTACTGTTCAATGGATACAAAAGCAAAGGGGTCCTCACAGCTTCTCTGATACACTTGTGTGTACAGATGCTTCTGCAGAATCCTAATATTGTCCAGTGAATCTGTACTTAAGTAGAAGAATTAACATTTGTAAATACATCAACCTTGTATTGGAAGAATTCCACTCTTACAACTTTCCTTCCTGTGCAGCCTCCTGCCATTACCCTCTCTTCTACTGTACAAGCCATGTGCTAATCCTTGTTTCCTATGACAGTACAATATTCCCACAAGATGCCTTATAAAGAGCTTTGCTGAAACTTAGCTGGATGATGTCTGCTGATGATCCAAGACAGTTAAGTTTTCTTATTGAAGAAATACATTAAATTATTTGTAGATATGAGGACAATATAGAACCGGTGACTTAAATGATGCTGCAGAGCCTTAGAACGTGATGTGCATGCTCACGCCAGCAGTAGTTTTGGACCTGATGCCTCAGTTTTCACAGGAAGTGCAAAGTGTAGACACCTACACAAAACACTGGCAAGGCATGAAGAGAAATGCTGAAGTCCAGTGCATCTTTTCTGTAAGTAATCATTATGGAGGGGAGCACAGCTCATGCAACCATTACAATTCTAAGAGTGGGAATTAACTTATTGGAAAAGATTGGGCAGTAACCCAGACACATGACCCCCATCTGGAATAATGCCAAAAAGGGTCATCAGCTCTCTTAAACTCCTTGCTTTATGCAATATGAAAACACTTACTGTTGATGCAAAACATGACAGTACTTGCATAGGGTATTCAAGAAAAATCCATTACCTTGATGTGCCACAAACACATCTCTGCAACAGAGCAGTATGCGTGAGCACGTTCACACCGATCGTACACTGAATTTCAGAAAGAGGAATACAGCAGAAATGGGAGGGAAATGGTGAATTGTTGTATATGATCTTTTACATGGTGAGTTATCAGTTGATTTATGTAGCAAGAGTCCCACAGAGTTAGTTCATGATAAATTCATGAGGCATGTGCTTTTGATCACACAGTGCTCTTCTCATGTCTTGCTATTTCCAGGTCCCTCTTTATCCACCTTCTGGAGACAGTATTCTACCTCTCATGGTAAACTGGTGCTATAGACTGTAAGGACTAGGTTGCATTGGTTGCCTCTTCTGACATGCCACATTCTGGAAGGGAAGAGATACTTTAAGAAGTCAGGAGATAGTAGTGCAAGCAGGCTGCTTGGAGGGGTTAAGGGTCTCCTAATATACTCCAGCATGGAGATCCATACGAGGAAGAAAGAGCTGGCAGGGACCAGTTTTCAGTCAGTTGGCTTAAGACAAACATGCTCTGTCCTGTGCATGTGCAAAAGCACTCCCAGCTCCACAAGGCACTTAGTGGACAGGTGACTTTCCCTGCTAAACTAGGTGAGATGAAAACTCTTTCAAGAAAAAGATGAGAGAAGCAGTGTATAGATTTAAAAATTGTACCAGTTCCTTGTTTAAGCCTCAGATGTCATAAATTCTTCAGTCTGCACTCATCCCCAATTTACAACTCTTTTGCATAAGCATGGCTACACCTAAGGACTGACTGAAGACATTGCAACCAGCATGGAGCTCTGCACAGATTAACCACCAGACACCCAACCAGCCTTTTGGAAAGGTTGAGCAGCCCACATACTGCTACTATATTGCTTTGGGTAGGCACCTTTTGGATCAGCATTAAGGGTGACTCAGAGCACACTGGGGCATTCCCCTATTCTCAGCCTCATTTCTGCTCTCCCTGAAACCAGCAGTAATCCTGGTGAATGCTGCATATGAGTCCATGGAAGCAGGGAAGTTAATCTTTCTCAAACCACATACTGCTTTATAGTTTGCAGTTGCTCAGCACCCAGAAACTATGTTCCTACGCTAGTTTTAGGGCACAAACCTTTGGGTTATTTTTAACGGGACACCTACATAGTAGGAGGAGTCAGGATGGCATTGCTACAGCGGCATGACAGTAACGGTCTCATGACAAAGCGAAGCAAGCTAGAGAGCAGCCTGAACTGGCATATCTACAAATCAGAACCTGCTTCTGCACCTTGGCAAATAGTAACCTGTGAGAAGATTATTGTTTTTCAGCACAGGCAGAGCTTGACAGAAAGAACAGAATCTTGGGAAGATCTCTGGCATTTGAACAAAATGCCTCAGTCTGAAGAACTGAGATGAGGGCATGTTCCAGAGTCAAAACGCTGTCCCCGTCATGAGGTAAGGAGCACTGGCTTGGAGCACGCAACCACAATGGAGCATGCACACTTTCATGAGAGAGTAACCAGATCTGATATATCACAGCAAGATACATGTCTCATTTTCTCCATCTGTAAGACTTTATAGCTGAGACACACAGACAGGTGAGGAACTGTGTGCTAAGCTTGAACATTCTTTCTGAAAGGGATATGCCAACCAGGAGACATTTCCTTACGTCAAACACCCAGTACACCACCATTTGGTAAAGTGAGGTCCTTTGGAGTCCAGATACTCAGGTCTGATTTAGTGTGTGGTATGAGAACTCCTGTCCTTTTAAACATCCTCAGTAACTGTGGCACTTTGGGAGACACAATAATTAGCATAATTGTCAATTCAGCCTCTAATAATGTACAATGCGCTCATTAACCCAATTAACCCCACAGAGCACAACAACCATCACAAACAACGCAACTGATGCAGTGGAGGGGAATGGACGCCTGACAGCCCTGCCACATCCCAGCGTGATGACATGACACTTGCAAGGGCTGAAGGCAACTCCCAGAGGCAGGACCCCCACTCAGATTGGAGATGGGGCATGCTGCCACCTGAGCTGGTGTGTTAGCCATGTGCTCAGATTTCCTCAGCCCTGTCTCAGGGCAATAGAGGAGTTTCTCCTCCCACAAGGCTTCCTGGTACATTTAATTAAGCACTATGTATCAACACGCACATACGCACAACCCACTTCTCCACCCCCCTCTCCCTGGAAGAGTCTCAGGTGGGATTCACTCGCCTGCTTTTGCGGCTGCTTAATTCAGTCAGGCTGGTAAATAATTCAGCAGGCACTCAGCCAACAAACAAACAGGCAGGCAGCACAAATGGCCAGACAGGGAGATGGAAGAATGAGAGACAGAAAGAAAAACCAAATGGGAGAGTGACAGCTTTTGCTGGGGCTCCTTTTTCTACAGGCAGGACTTCAAGCTGTGCCTACTTCTTCATTCCCTGTGGTTACACTCTCATCTTCTAAAGAAGCAGACAGTCTGTTCATCTGACACTGCCATGACCTACTGACAAATCACTGGTTGGGGCCCCACTGGATGGCCAACCAGCCTTTTGCTTCACATTTAGGGAGAGCTTTAGCCCTCCTTAAGCTCTTTGGCTTTTAAATCTCTCCATGATGGGCAGCAGCAGCTCTTGTGTTACAGCTGGGCACATGGGACTCTCAGGTCTGTTTATGCCTCTCTTTTCCCAGCTGTAGAAGAAAAGATGAAAATCCACTGGAGTCCCAGCAGGCCAAATAAACGAGCAACACTAGGAGCCTGACCATTCTTCAGATGAAATGCCAAGCCTTGGCACTTCCAGTCTAGGGCTCACAGAGCAATTTCAGCATGAGCCTCTCAATACCTGTGTTATTGACAGGCAAACTGACCCAGGCTGTTTTGCTGACCTTCCCAACATAATGCACCCAACATGTGAGTCAAAGTGACATGGCTGAGAAAAGTTTCTCATTTTGGCAGATCTGTGTACCAGTCACACCATTTAGGTTATCTTCATGAGCAACCTGTGGGACCCTTGCATCCATGTGGGAAGCTAACTTTGCAGAAGCTGGTGGGAGCGCGGATGCATTATGGTGTTAAAACAGCACTGGTGCAATTTGGCTAGCGAAGAAGACACTAACTCCGGATTTTAGCTGGAGGACTCAGTGCAAGGCCAAGCTGTTACCCGCTTTGCTATACTGTGTGTAGATGTGGAAACAAACTTATCAGGCTCAGGCAGCACAATAGAGGGAAGACCACACTAATTCTCACAAATATCTCCCCTCTTCTCCAAACCACAATAGTTCTCTGAGTCTTCATCAGCTTCCTGGGTTGCTTCATCAGCATGCAGAAAGTGAGGAGGCAGCAAGCACTAACTCGTAGACTATCACCTGTCAGGCAAGAGCTTCCCTAGCTCCAACAAAAACAGAAAGCTACAAGCATTATAGGAATCTGCATCAAAGAGGCTGCTGCAGTGACATTTCATCCTGTTAAACAGTCCTATTCACCTCCCAGACATTCTGCAGGAGAGTTGCCTTTTCAGAAGGTCCAGGCCCATAAGAAAAGGCCCATTCAGTCACAGAATGAATCAGAAATCCACATGTACAAGCACTGATGATGCTCTGGTAACATTGCTGTTTCCTTCAAAGCACAAGTTTCTTCATAGTTCAAGGCATACAGTGCTCCCAGCCCAGAGATTTTGGAGTTTCCTCACTGGATATAGCCGCATCTTGCATATTTGGATACAGCAAGAAATCTCTGCAGTACAACACACTGCTTGGAAGGTAGGAATTTTCCTTAAGCAATAAAGGCATTCAGTGCAAAAAAAAAAATGCCATGAATTTTGGAAGGCTTATCAGGCATAAAAGTTACCTGACACTCTGCCAGAAAAAGTATCATATGAGACTGACAGCTCCTACTTTCTTCCCCTTGTGATAATTCAGTGGGCACACCTGAATACCAGTCCTGCTGTTTTCAGACTTGGACAGGAACAACCTGATACAGACAGCACATCCATACTACAACAGGCATTCTAGGTCACAAGTACCTGGTTGTTTTACATACTCAGATCTGTTGCCTCTCCTGACCTGTCCTGGTGTCAGTTTTACACAATATTTGTGGCAGAGAACATTGGGCTGATCTATCAGAGTGTAAAAAGGAGAGTTTGCTTCCTATTTCTCCTGCCTGAAGTCCTGCCACTCCCACCAAACAATGACTAATCACAAGAATTCTCTGATTGCACCAGTTAATAAAGCAAAAGATGCTATCACGCACCAAAAATATTAATTCCAGCCTTATATAAAAACTGACATCTACAAAAAATATACCCCAATCAGAGCAAAGCTTTGGGATGACTCAGGGTAAACACGTCACTATTCTGTCTACAAAAACAGTTAACCAGAACATTTGTAGTGGAGTTTTCTGTGATGTTTAACCTTACAATAGTAATGAAGCTTTAACAAATGCTATTTTGAAAGGGTTTTTTACAGACAGAATAACAAATTAGCATAAGACAACCTTATTAATACAGCTAGTTTGTTTTGGCTATCTATGCATCCCACAAGAAAATCACTGTTATGTAGTTAATAAGTCAGGAAACTCCTATGCAATAAAAGTTTACCAAAATAAAATCCAAATCTACAAGCACTACTGAGAGTCACACTGTTAACAGGACCACCCATCTTTCAAACTGCTGGGATCCCTCTAGGTCAGGCCTAGGGAGGGACACAATGACAACAGGCATTTAGGGGTAGTTTATACACAATGTGGTCATTAGGCAAATGCCCTGGCTCCGTGCTGACTCCTTGCTACAAGACATTTAATGAGTTTGCATGTGTAGATTGTCGCTGAGGTGGTAGTGAAAAGACATGAATTTCAAAGGAGGTGACAAAGCATTGTACATACATCTCTTAGATTATCAGTTCCCTGAATCTGTCCTTGGAGCCACATAATTACATGATAGTTGCCAAATTTCAATATGCAGAAATAGCCTTTGCAAGAGCAGAAGACAAGCATGTTGGTTTATTAACATGCTTCATGTGAACATCCTCTGAGTCTCTTGAAAGGGGCGAGAAAAGCAATGGAAGGATGACTTGAATAGGTATACATAGACAGTAATCACAGGGGAAAGAAGCCTTTTCAGGCTGGGAAATAACTAAGCATTTCGTCTGACAAAATAGAGAACGAAGCATCACCTAAGAGCCACAGCTCCATGACCAGTTGCAGAGGTGCACCTGCTAGACCCTGTGCAATTTAGAGTCAGAGCACCGCAGGAGCAACAGGTTCCTTCTGCTGGTGGGTAATGAGTCAGTCAGTTGTTCAGAAAGCAATGTGGTCTTGGAGACAAGGCTGCCCCAGCAGTGGCTGAGCCACCATTAGCTATGCTGACTGTTAAGCCAGGTGTGGTGGCAGCGTGGCAAGGTGCTCACTAACTCCCTGTTGGCTGTTTAGTTACCTACCAGCCACAGAGAAAATGGGTTAATAAGGAAGTGGGGCTACTGCTGACCAGATCTGGATACTGCTTTGGAGTTCGTGCCTGGTGCAGGTGAGCAGTGAAGTCCTGTGAAACCTTCTTACAGCAGTTCTCAGCAGGGTTGTGCAAACCCCTTCTGGTTTTGGCTCCAGGAGGCTCCTATTCCCTGAACCTCAGTCAGATTTTGTTTCAAATACACAGAGGTCCTCCAAGAGTAGCCACAGCCAAGATCAGCCTGGTTGCAAGTCAAATGTTCAGATGGTTTCCACCCCGAATCGTAAATCCCACTCTGTCACCTGGAACTGAGCCCATTCTGCTCAAACTTCAGCCTGCATTTGGGGGAAACTTGACCCCGGTTCACTGAGAGGTTTGCAAACCCAGACCGTGTTCAGAGTTTGTAACAAACCCTCCAAAACAGTCAAAATGCCCTTGGTTTTAGGGTTCATCTGGACCTTGTTGCCAGAGTCATGGTGTCATCTAGTGGTGACAACTTGTATGGGCATACACACAGTACCCACCTCCCCTTCCCAAACATCCTCTCGGCGCATAGTGCAATTGTAGGTCCAGTAAACGCCTTTCTTCCGAAGTACATCAACTTTCTGGGAGGCAGAAAAGCTTCACCATTTCAGCATAAGCCATTTGCACCTCGAAGAGAACTTTTTGCAAAGGCTCCCAAATAAAGTGAGTGAAACTTTGCTTCTCCTATCACTTCTACATAATTAGTAGAGAGTCTCCTGGGAAAAGGGCAAAATAACTTTGAGGGATAGCAATCAACAGCAGGCTCAGTTGTAAATACATTTTAAATGCAAGAGTTATTCTCAACATAAAAGTTGCATCTGCTCAAAAATCACAATAATAGAATTAGAGAAAAAGGATGCCAATTTCAGTTTGTACTTTGAGAGCTCCTTGCCTAGGTACATGTGCTCAGTTCTCAAGAAATGGCAGCTGAATTTTGGATTCCCAATTTACATCCTATTGGGTTAAAATTCCAAGGCAGCTCCCAAATCCATAACACATCTTTTACAAAAAATCAAGTGCCTTAAGTCTCACTTCAAGCACTTCTAAAGGGATTTGGCCCACCAGATATACCATGTGACAGAGTTCTGGCTACATGAATTCCCTCTCCTCAGTGAAGCAGGAAACTGATGTACCTGCTCTTAAGCCTGCTCAGGTTTTAGGAAATCTTCAATGAATTTTAAGCTTAGGAGTTTTTACCTTTCAGCTGAGACAAAGCAGGAACACAAACACAACTGGTTTTCCAGGCTCAGCTGATGTGTAGGAGCTGAGTCACTATCAGCCCTGTTCCCATAGCCTCAGGCACTGCATTGAGTCACTTGTCCCACAAACTGATGAGAGCTGCATCTCAAAGGAAAGAAAACTCTCTTCAAATTGGAAGGATTACAGTGTCAGCAGAGAGGCAGCGAATATTTGCTAATTTCAGCACTCTACTGGAAACCAAGTGGGTTTTCAGGTTCCTGAGGTCCTTCTGAGGTTTCATCTCAGATCCAGCTCAGGTGTTTCCTTGGCAAGTTTGTCTTCTAACCTATCCTTCCCACTGATCAAGTCATCCTGTATGCAAGCTAATAAGCTCGAAATTACTGTATATTTGTGTACCCCTCTGAGCTCTGATATGTGACACAACCACAGCTATAGCTGGACTTGCCTCTTTCTTTATTGTCTGGAGTTGGCCTGAAGGCCAGGCTTAAAGTTAAAACAATGAAATTCAAATCTCATTTTACTTGTGGGGGAAGGGGGAGAAAGCACTTTTCAGAACCCAGGTTTCTGTTGGGATCCCTCCTGAAACAGTGATTTTTAAGCCTGGTAACAGCACAGACCAGGGCTATCTTTATGGCAGAGGATTCCAAACACCTCATTCCACCTTGGTTACAGACAGCATGGGGAAGTCTTTTAACTACTACTTGCCTGGATTCAATATGACCACAGGAATTATCCAAAATCACTGAGCTCTTTACAGGAGCACTAAAGCCTGTTGTCTTCCCCTGTCCTGCCACCTGTGTTCTGCTTACTCCATGAACGTTAAAGACTTCATGGTGCCATCTACCCACTAAGTCTACTGCAGAGGTGAAGCCCAAAGCAAATTGCTCAAAGGTAAGAGAGAATGTTAAACTACTGTTATGTGGGGAGGTTGTTAATTTTTATTAAGTACTCAGACCTTAAAATAATGGACAACTTACATCAGCACCTGCATATAGAGTACTTTTCACCAAAGCAGCTTTCCAAAAATGTACATGCACATCACCACCGAAACGTAGCTACCTCTGGAGCTGACACTGCTGATCATCCAACACAGTGCAGCAATAACAAAGAGAGCTACTGCACTGTCCACAATAAACCTCTGGGTTTTTTGGTAAACGCACTACGGATTTCTGCATACTTGCTATACCAGAGGACACTCATAAATTTAAAGGCTTCACCTGAGACAGCAATGCAGAGCCAGCAAAATGCATTTCCTTTATGTCTCTTGGAAGGTCAAAAACCTCCCCAGCAGAATCTGCCGGAATACAAACAGACAGGCTCTCCAGCAATTTCATATCTGATATTCAGGTGCTGGCTCTACCACTCAGTGCCTGCCGTGACAGACATGTCACAGCTAAAGGTCACGGCAAGGTTTTCCCTGCCAGCCCCGCTGGCTGTGCAGGGGGCACAGCTCTGCGCTGCTCGGTCGCTCCGTGCCTGGTTCCGCAGCGCCCTCTGCCGCCCGGAGGGGGAACCCGAGCGGCTCTCGGCTCGGGGCGGTCAGCAGCAGCACCACCTGCCCCACGAGCAGTCAGACACTCCGCGCTGGAGCCGAGACCCGAGCTCAGCCTCCGGGTCTGACTACCTGAGCTGAAAAGGTTTGGAAAGCATTGCCACCGCCCAGGGCTGCAGAGACAATTGATTGTCAGGTCTGTTTTCTAGGGCGACGCTACCTCAGCTCATCTCCCACATCTCTTGCCCATTTCTTCTCATCCGAGGCAGAAAAGGCAGCAGTGGCTCCTTGCACTGGCACTTCTGGGATTCTTCCTTTGCAGCCACGGGAGGCAACTTTACTCTTCACTTCCACCCAGCCCACATCATCTGAGTGATGAGTAACTCCTGTCTTCAAAGGAAACTAGGAAAGCTGATTTTCACTGTACCCTAGTCCAAGAATCCCTTTGGGAGTCAGAGAGAGTCTGAAAACCACACAGAAAACAGCTTCTATCTAGGTAGCAAGAGACCAGATATTCTAGAAGGTTCTATTAACTTACAACTTCTAATACTAGGTAAAATTCCTTAGTCAGTTACCCTCACAGCTCCGAGAACCCTTACCAATATTCTTTCCGTTCAAGCTGGTGCAGGCAGCCAGGCCTGATACCAAGGCTGGAGTTTCTGACTCTCAGTGCTGGAACATACCGTGTTCCTGCCATTTGTTACTTACCTAGGTTAATACAGTTCTTTCAATAAAGTTCTTTTAAGCACAACACCTATACGTAGCTTTATTAGGTCACTCATGTCCAGTCAGCTACCACACAGGCACAGCACTGTCCTGCACAAGAAACAGCTTTGCAATACATACAAGATTCTCTGTGCAGTGAAGTCAGGTACAGCAAAGCTGTTAGGTCTGTACTCCAGACTCATGTGAAGTTCTCAGCGAGGAAATGGTTTGCATGTGTACATGTGAAGATGCACACATACAGTCTTCACCTGTGTGCTAACAGCAAGCATCTTAAAAAAGCTTAGATGTGGTACTCAAAATGTAACTTGCACTGGGGAAGAGAACTACATGAGAGCAATATATGATTTTATCACTTACATTTTTGTTATCCAGAGGCATATTTCTCTGTGAGGTATGGCTCCTATACCTCGAAAAGGATGGAATTCCATGACTCACCCCTTCTTACATTTCGATCAAAATTGCCACCCGCCGTGTTCAATCCTAATCAATACATGCAGCTGGGACAATCTCCTAGATTTGCTACAATTCAGACATTTTTCCCCTCCCACAGCAAAGCACAATTTGTTTTCTCAGCCTTGTCACTGCAAAGCTGATACTACTTGCTTAAGAACAGATTAAGACGTATTCCTAGCTCTGTGTCTGTTGCCAGTGAGGGGTTTTTAATTCCAAAAGGTGTATGTTGGGTGTCAGGGTATGTAGAAGTCTTTGTGTGGGCACTTAGACTCCCAACAATAACTCCCAATTTCCTTCCCCTTTTGGCTGCCATGCTTTCCTTGGGAAGAGATTCCTGACTGTAGCCAGTTAGGTAACTTCTCCCTTCAGTGAATTGCGAGCCATTCTCATTCACCTGTGTGATAACTTTTCCGTGTCACTGTGTCATCCTCCTGTTCTGCTCTCCCTGGCAGGCAGCAGAGCCACATGGAACGTTCGGAAACCTTAACACAGGCTCTTCACAGTTTCCTGCTGCCACAGTAAGCACTGAAGTTCACCACAGCTCTGGTGACCCTGGACAGGGACATGTTAGAAGAACACAACTCACAGCAATACTATCACTGCTATTAGGGCAACTGATATTGTACCAGAAATAAACACAAAGGCGTTGCCTGTATTTCCAAAGCTCTAGTGGCTGCAGTGGCAAGCAGCCAGCAGAGAAGCACTCATGTTGAGGAGGCTGTGCTAGTTTGCAAGCAAGCCAGTGCCAGGGCTGCCCCTTACCTGTAAGAGGCTGCTCATGTACTTTTGCCAGCTAAGTAACTTATCTAATAAATACACCGTGTCACCTCACAAATCTTGCTTCTTCAGGATTATAAATCCTGTGACCTCCCAAATGCAGAGTCCTTACAGAAGTAGATGAGGCACCAAAAAACATGAACAAACAACCCCATACCATAGGTAACAGTGTGGAACAGGCATTCTTCACGCCAGGCCTGGAAACTGAAGCAGCACCTCCAAACATTATTTCAAGGTGCTCTCAGTAACAAGGTTCTGTCAGAGCCTTTATCTAGAAATGATCCCCATGCACGCTGTCTTTGTGCGTGCCACATGCTGCCCAGCAGATTTTAGTCCTTGTTGCATGGGACCAGCAAAAACTCCATGTCTCAACACCAAACATCACAGACACAATATTTTTCATAACATCAAACAATTATTAATTATGCTTTTAAGCTGCATCTACATTCAGGACAAATTCTTTTGTTCACCACTCTTTTGATAATGTTCAAGGGGAAAGGATGGACATATTTATGACAAAAAGGAAATAAAAATCTAATCTAACACATTCCATTGACCATGATTCCCCCCTCCAGCATTTTCCAAAGAGAACTGTAGCTTCTCATCCATTGTTTGCTCATTTCATTGGCCCCTCCACCGAGCTCCCATTCCCTGTCCACATCAACCCTGGCTCTATGCAGCATGTGCTGAGTGTCTGCAGGGGGTACCACGACCCTGTGTACCAGCCAGAGCATCACACGAGCACATGGCACTAATGGAGGTGCATTGCTGAGCTTCTGTCTCTAACACACATAATGAGATTAGCATTTGAATAGCGCTGATCAAGTTACCAGTAGCTCCAAACCCTGGGTCCATCACATGCAGATGAATCACTATAAATTTTGCTCCTTTCTTAAGGGCTCTTTATATGCCTGGCCAACAGAAAGAACTGCAGTGGGTATTAGCCTGGGAAGTCTGTCTGTCACCATGACCAGGAATTTCTGAGTAGAGAAACCATAGGAGCATCTTTCCTTGACATTTTTTTTGAGAGCAGTTTTTTTCCCTTCTTTTTGAGGCCTCTTTTCTCCCAAGTCTGCACAGGCATCAGCACATATTTTGGCGTAAGTTTCAGAGGCAAAAACGTCATAATACCTTTTGTGTAGGTCTTTATCTGTTCTTAATTACTTGAATGACTTCTGAAAGTCTTGCCAGTCTCCTCCTGTCAAAAACTTCTCCTTCCCTGGTGGGAGGATGAAGGTGAAATAAGTCTATACTGTCTCCAACTACAACTGAAGCTCTTGCAATACTCTGGAGCATCTGAGTATTTCTCACCTCCTCAGTCTCCCTGGAGGAAGATATAGTACACTTCCATTTAGTAAGAAACATCTTTAGGATACTGCCTTGCATGATTAAATGCAAACTGACTACTCACCTCTGTATCTCAATGGACACTCAGTTATAGGGGAGTTTTCCCCCACCTCTGTCATGTGGGAAGGAACCCTGAGGAGAGGGGAATAAGGCACAACCACTTGTGAAAATCAAATCTGCAGGTGTCAGGTGATCTCTGGCACACACCAAAGCTAACCTGACACTGCAGTGAGAAAAGAACTCACAAGAGCTTATTCATTCCTACTAACATGGAGTTTTTACACATTCACAACACTCCTGCAAGCATTGTAGCAGAATCACAGAATCATAGAATTTAGAGGTTGGAATGGACCTTACAGATCATCTAGTCCCAACCCTCCCTGCCAAGGGCAGGAACACCTCACTAGACCAGGTTGCTCAAGGCTTCTTCCAGGCTGGTCTTGAACACTGCCAGTGTCGGGGCAGCCACCACGTCCCTGGGCAACCTGTTCCAATGTCTCACCAGCCTTATAGCAAAAAACTTTTTTTCTAATATTTAACCTAAACTTCCTCTCCTTCAGTTTGAACTCGTTACCCCTTGTCCTGTCACTGCAGTTCCTAACACAGGCCCTCTCCAGCTCCCTTGTAGGCCCTTCAGATATTAAAAAGTTGCTCGGAGGTCTCCATGCAGTCTTCTCTTCTCCAGGCTGAACAGCCCCAACTTCCTCAGCCTGTCCTCATAGGGGAGATGCTCCAGTCCTCTTATCAACTTCATGGCTTCCTCTGGACTTGCTCCAACAGTTCCATGTCCTTCTGATGTTGAGGACACCAGAACCACATGCAGTATTCCAGGTGGGGTCTCACAAGAGCAGAGTAGAGGGGAAGGCTCACCTCTTTTGACCTGCTGCCCACGCTCCTTTTGATGTAGCCCAGGGTTCAATTGGCTTTCTGGGCTGCTAGTGCACACTGCAGCTCATGGTGAGCTTGTCATCCACTGTCACTCCCAAGTCTTTCTCCTCACTGCTGGTTTTAATTACTTCCCCACCCAACCTGTAGCTGTGCCTGGGATTGCCAAGGCCCAGATGTAGGACCTTGCACACTGTGTGCCTCCAACCCCCGACCCTTGGCGCCAAGCCCTGCTGGGGGCTGTGTTCCCCTC
>NW_008655225.1:0-8642 GCF_000695815.1 Acanthisitta chloris | reverse complement strand
TGAATGATATGATCTGGTAAGTGAAAACCTATTTCCGTTATGTAACCTGATAAAAAGTGGTTGTTAGTCTATTAGAGTAAATCTTATGCACTGCTATTCTTTGGCTTTTGAATAATGTTAGTGTGCACCATCCTAGGGATTTTTAAAATAACAACTTTTAAAACAGCTTTTCCAACAAACCAAATGGTGGATCAGTCATGCTGAAATAAAGGGAGGATAGTCTGCTGTGAATCCCTGAAGTGTGTCACTTTAACATAGTGCAGTGCACTCCAGGGCAAATAAAACAATAGTAAATCAAAAGAGTTCAACTGTTGCAGCTATTTATTGTACAGCAACTTCTGTTCAAGTCATGCTGGTAGTTTTCCTAATGCCTTAAATCAAACAGCAGGTATCTGTGGCCTCAAGGTAAGAAATGCTAAACATCTGCCAGTTTCCAGACTTGAAACATTGCAGTTGCCTTACCTGAAGGAAATTTTACTGTTATAGTACCAGGAATCTCACTCAGTGCTACTGTCATGTGGCATTTTCAATATGGAGCAAATGATTGCCACTTCACAAAATATTGAAAAATTCTGTCTCCCAAAGATCCAATTTTAAGTAATGTGCAAAATATTCTGATTATCATATATTTCGATTCCTTATACTGGACACAAAAATGCAGCCACCAACTATTCAGTTTTAGGTCTTTTAGGACTCAAGACTTCTCTTGACATCAGCAGTTCATTCATCCAAGCTGTACTGGCACTATTCTTGCTGACATACTCTTTGGCCTATGAGAAAGACCTACAGATGTAAACATAATGGAACTAACCTAATAATCCCTCAAAACAAGTGTTTAATTTCTGAATGTTAATGGTCTTGTACTTATGAGCACAAGCTATTTAAGACTTCTGTTTTCCCTTCACCATCAGGTATTCCCTGTGCCAACAGAATAAAGGTTTTGATTGTCACTGGTCAACTGAAAGAGCTTGTACGAGGCATGTTTCACCTAACTTGCAACTGATTGTTGCATTTCTGTAACTTATTGTTGCTCCTACACTTCTCTGCTATATTTGCCCAGTTTGCAAATTTTGCTTCCAAAGTCAGTCTTGCTGCATTTCACATCCTCATCCGTCTCCAAGAACAATATCAATTTGGCAGGCTGCAGTGCATACTGCAATAAAAACCTTGGAAGCCACTCTGTTGTGATCAGTCAAAATACACTTGAATTTAAGAATACCAATAATTGTGTTGAAGTCAGTAGGATTACCAGGGGTCATGTTAGAATATGTTGTGCTTGGTGCATGCTCCTGTAAGGCACTATAATCTTCAAAAGTTGCCGTGAAGTTCCTCCTTGGGGGCAGAATGTGTTGTGGAGACGTAAGAAGTGCACTCTGTCCTTACAGTGGAAATTCATTAATAAGCCTTGGACTCGACAATCTTGGAAGCCTTTTCCAACCTTAATGATTCTACAATCATGCGTGAACAGCAACAATGAGGATACCAATCTTTGAAGACATTTCTTTTCCCCAGGGGAAGCAAAATATATCATAAAAGAACCTCAAAAGTATCTTTTGTGTATGTGTTCTTAGCCAACAAAGTAGTCTAGTATGTTGACCTTGCCTTTTTAAAACACCCTGTAAATTTTAATGTTTAGTTCTGCCTAACTGCCTTCTTCTTAGTAAATAAAAAGAGGAAAGAGGGAGCAGTATCTCTCTCGTACTTTAAGCATAATAGTTATACTCTCAGGTGCCTCAAATACTACATATCCCAGTAGCTTCTATCATTATCTAAAAAATCCCAGAATATGAAAAGCAAACACATTTAAAATGATCTAAAACATTTCAAGACTAGAAAGGTTAAAGAGACTCTCATTCTTGGAACACCTCTTTTCAATAACTGTTTCCCTGAGAAGAAACTGGTGAGACCTGTCCAGACCAGGAGGTAACAGAAACGCCTTTAGGAAAGCATGTAGGATGAGAGAAAATTAGGGTTATATCATCAGTGTGTTTAAGAGAAAAAAATGCTATTTAGCATTTTGAATATAGGTTCATAGTATCATAGAATGTTAAAGGGTTTGGAATGGACCTTAGAGATCATCTAGTTCAGGGCTGGCCATAACAAGCCTATTGGGACCTTTTCTCTTTATTTGAAGCCTTTGCAGAGCACTGCAGAGAGGCTCTAGCTCTGGAGGACTAGAATCAAGCACCCTCTAGTGACGGTTCACCGCGGGGCGTCATTCAAGTCCATTCCTGTGACAGCACTTACCCCTAGTGACTGCAGAGGCAGTTAAATGATTGACAGACTCGTTTTTATTTTTAATGAATTTATATATTTACATAAAGTATTGCTGTACAAGGGAGCTTTTATCAGAAAATATCTTCATTAGGGGGAAACTGTCAAAATCCTTCTTTTTTAGACGATGTCTACAATTCCCAGAGACATTTTGCTCTAGTTTTATTTTTTAACAATCAACATTTTTCTAATTCTGGAGTTAACTTGAGGTGGACTTTTCTACTTTAATTAATAAATACCCTATTTGAAATATCAGCGCTGCTGAGATGCTGAGAGTTACTGGTTTCAATTTAGCCATGTAAGTTTGTCCTGGAATGCAGGTTCTCAGACAGGTAGCTTTGCAAACTTTTGTAAAATACGTACCGTATCACTGCTATTCTATTTATTAAGTAATATGATTCACCTAGACTAGATCTGAAGAAACATTAGCGTATTTTAACATGTGTAGGGTGAGAGCAACAAATCATTTCCCCTGGAACCTTTCAATTCAGCAGCAGATTATGGCCATGAATATGTAATACCAGGGCAAGTTCAACTCTCCTTCAGCAGCCCTCTGCCTCTGGTCTTTGGCTCATTATCTCAGGACTTATTTTCAAGTACTGTAAGTTTAAGTCAGTGTGGGGGATCTGTCATGCAGTGATTGTGTGAAAACACAGAAGGGCAGTCTTTAGGGCCTCACTGCAAGAAATGCTGAATATGCTAAATTTCATTTGTTTCCTCTTTGGGGCCCTAATGACAGAGACAACCAGGAAACAGGGGATTAAATGCGTCTGTGATCAGGAAAACCTACATGTATTTTTATTATTTCAACTCCAATTGCAAAATTTTCCTAATAGATTAAACTTAGTGAATATATTAAAGATGTAATCACATAGAGTGTACTTTTAAAATCTTTTAATCTGTTTTGAACATTACAGTGTACTTCCTACATCTTCCTTTTGGAACTTGCAATTCCATCATCTTTGGGCATTCCAGTTGATAATTTCCTTATTTCCCTTTAGATTTTTCTTTTCTCCTTTTCTGTTCACTTCCATGTCTCTTTGGCTCTGCTGTCAAAATAGAGATACAGAACATTTAGTGCATAATTTATGACAGTAAAATTACATGCTCTTTCAGAAAGTTTTTAAGAGGTAAACTTTCAACATAAAACACAAGAGAAAGGTTCTAATCTCTGCTGTAAAATGTATTAATGGTCCTTAGGACATCTTGCAAATGCTTTCTAGCCTGAGTCCTTCTGTGAATTCGGACCTCGACTGATCATCATTAGGCCATTGCTGACACTATGCAAACAATCCAGCAGAGAAACAAACAGATTACACTCATATACTGTGCTTGCCCAGTGCTAGAATCCAAAACCTGCTTTTTGTAGCACCTCACTTTAAAGGCAGGTACACATTTTCCTTTCATATCAGTAATATCGTAAAAAAATTAGAAATCGTATGTTAGTTATACAGGCAAAAGCACATGTCTGCAAACAAACAACTATTAAGTGCCCTTTCAGACTACTCAGCATTGATGAGAATCCTGCAGGTTTTGACTGGGGAAGTTCTACATGCACTTTTACATTTTCTAGGTAGGGAGAGACATGTCACTTCTCCTAGAAAGACTGAATTGTAACCATTTCCGTCAGTTACCTAAGTGGGTTTTTTAAACTCAGAGGGCGATTTTGCTTCTGGATTTCTTGTCCTCCAAGTTGGTGCATTAGAGGATTCTAAAGTATATTCGCCTGTAGGAAAAACATACATTGTTTATTAATTGCAGTCACAATTTCAGGAAAGATTCTCAGTCTGATGTGTGAATTAAATATTACATTAGCTGAAGTATCAATGAATGCATGAGGTCAAACATACATCACCTCTGAAACACAAGTTAGTATTAAATACGGATTCCCTCTGTAGTACTTTAAAGGTCATTTGTAATCTTACAGCATTTCCATGAGGCTCACGGGTGATTCTGCCATGGACATCCTTGGTTTTAACACAGGGAATATTCCTGTGCTGAAGATCTTCCCAAATGCATCAGTTGCTTCTAGATTATACTCATGCATAATCCAATCTCCTGTTTTATCCCTTCTTGTGAAAGCACTATATGCATGGCTATATTGTGTTTTGGTACTAGACAGCTGATTGTGCCTCAGAGTATGCTGCCTAATCACGAATCATTTTCTAGAAAACTTGATTAAAAATTAATATTCTTAACTCTCCTGTTAGTTCCATCTCAGTTTGATTAATTAAAATTATTAATTTCATACTAATCTTAAAATTTTCAGTTTATACACAATGTGTAAATATTACCATAGTTTTCTTTTTGTGTCCAAAATTTCTTACCGGTGTCAGACTGATTCATTTGTTTGGAGCATTTCTGACCACATGGCTCAGGTACTGCTGGAAAGAAAGGTAGCAAAAAATGTTAATGATTACTTTTATGACAAAAATGTTGATTACCTTTTATTTTCTGAAATGCTCTGTCCTTTTTTAACCTGGAAATCTGATAAAATGCATTCTTCACAATTAAGTATGTTATCTGTATAATCTCTATACCAGTCTGTTCACAGTTAATGAAGCAAACATTCAAAGGCAAAAAGAAAAAGGACATAATTATTTGTCCTCCAGATGAAGCAGCTGTTGAAATTCATTTCATTTAACCTTATTCACCTTAAAGAGGCATTACTCTGTCTGCATGAGGCTCCTCTTATTAGAACTTAAGACAGGGAGGCACCTCAAGATGGAGATTGAACATGATCTAAGAGAGATCATTGAAACTGGCAAGATGAAATCACATTCTTAACTCATCATAATTATTTGTCCTCCAGATGAAGCAGCTGTTGAAATTCATTTCATTTAACCTTATTCACCTTAAAGAGGCATTACTCTGTCTGCATGAGGCTCCTCTTATTAGAACTTAAGACAGGGAGGCACCTCAAGATGGAGATTGAACATGATCTAAGAGAGATCATTGAAACTGGCAAGATGAAATCACATTCTTAACTCATGATAAATTATTGATTATTTAAATTATTGATAGATTTGTTGAAAAAGTGACAGATGACAAAATAAAATTCTCCAGAGAAGCTATGGACACAGAAAGTGGAAAGGCAAATAAAGCCCAATTGATGTACAAAATTGCCTGAAGCTATATTAGCCAGAAAAAAAATAAAGTGGAAGATGTAAAATTATGGTTACATCTGAAACAGATTGCCAGAAAGAAAGATGGAAGACTCAGAATCCCACCTGTAGGTTTCTTGTCAAATTAATGACATAGTATATGTACCATCAAGAGGACAGTAGAGCATTTCAAAGGCAGAAAAAAAGATAAGGGAAAAGTCATCCTGTGTGAATGGCAGGAAGAATGAATTCAGTTCTCTGTCCAACATAACTAATGTGAAAAAATAATACTAACATAAATCACAAAAATTTATACTGCATTTAAACTGATAACAGAAGTTTGAATAAGACCCAAACCCTTGTTGATTCAAGATGAAAAATAATCCTAAATAATGAAAAGAAATAGAAATCCATAACAATGAAAACTCCAGTAAAATACTAGCTGTGGAAATACACCATGCAAAGCATACCCTTTTGAGGAAAAAAAATACTAACATAAATCACAAAAATTTATACTGCATTTAAACTGATAACAGAAGTTTGAATAAGACCCAAACCCTTGTTGATTCAAGATGAAAAATAATCCTAAATAATGAAAAGAAATAGAAATCCATAACAATGAAAACTCCAGTAAAATACTAGCTGTGGAAATACACCATGCAAAGCATACCCTTTTGAGGAAAAAAAAAGCACTGAATAAGAAACATTTCTTGCGATGAAACAAATTCTACTGCAAAATTACCTGGTATCAGTACCCTTTTGAGGAAAAAAAAAGCACTGAATAAGAAACATTTCTTGAGATGAAACAAATTCTACTGCAAAATTACATCTTCTGGTATCAGCAGTTAGAATAAAATATGACTTTTTTTATAAAGGTGGAGTCTTATAAGGTTTATTAAATATTTGAAAAGAATAAATCATGTAAAAGATGCTGTAAAAAGTGGGCATCACTACATTTGTGCACATCAGCACATCACTGCATTCATGAATTCCCGATGTGAAGGTGGCTCAGTTATTGTTCATGAAGAATAATGTTCATGAACATTATGTGTGACAAATTGTAAAGCTTTATAAATCCTTACATTTCTGTCTATGGACTGAAACCTGCTTGTGAAAGTTATGCCAGATCAAATTTATTCATGACTGTATTTTTGGGCATAAATAACTTAATATTCTCCTGCAGGGACACAACTGCATGCAGCACAATACGGACATGCATATTTGAGGCATTTTAAGAATTCTGTGTAAGCAGGAACCCACCTGTAGATCCACTGAAGTCTGGTTTATAAGTGACAGAATGGGAGGCTATATATGTTGATGCTTGAGCTTCTGTAGACTTTAAATGAGCACATCTTCCAGTTTCTCTCCCATAAGGAATGGAAGAAGCAGTTTTGTCATCCTTATTTGTCATCCTTATTTTGACCCCTTTGTAACTTGGTTTTACCCCTTTGGTAACTTGGTATTACTTTGGGGTCCAAAGTGTGATTTCTTAAAAGTGAAAATACAAAAAAAAGATTGTGCTATTACTCAAAATTTGACACATTGCAGGAGACTGGAGGCTGGGCAACAAGATTTAAAATATGTTCTTGGTGGACAGTCCAATCCAAATATGGATTGTTCCCATTTGACACTAAGAACAGAAATTAACTAGGTAGTGCTAAATAATCTCATAGTTTAGTAAATAAAAATTGATATCCTCATGGTTTTCTCAAAATACCTTTGTCAGTTCCTGTATTAGGTAAATTTCCTGGCTCCTTAGAAATCCATGTATTTTTCTCTACTTCTTTACAGTCACGGTTCTTTACCAGCTCAGTGTGGTTTGTCTCTGAGGGATTAAAATAACATATTTTTACATTTTTAGAAAGCACACAAAGTGTTTATATCCAAAACTGCTGCGGTGTTTTGAAAACATAATCTCCCACTTCATACATGGGTCATTTCAGGTGGAACATGGTTTCACATTAATTATTCTAAAAGTTTCAGAATGAGTCTAAAAGTATCATTCCCCAAAAGGAAAGCAAAAGTGGATATATTTCCTCTAGCAGAGGAAATCTTGAAAGCCAACTCAAAAATTAACTATGAACACAAAGACCAGATCATCCCTTCTCAACACTGCATATGTGGTGTGGAACACCCATGGTTGAGCCCATGGAGACCAATTCACTCAGAAGGACACCAGGGTGAACTGTGAATGACTTCTGTCTGCAGCAAGTAGATACATCCTGGACGTGGGCAGTAAACGAACATAACAAAATACTACAAATGATGACGATAAAACTGCCATAGCAGTGGTTGCATTGGTAAGCCCACTTCAAACTACAAACAGAACTTCACAAGGGAAGTCACAGTGTAAAGTAATCACAGCACTCTTCTCCTGGCCCCTGCTACTCATCAAGATGATGTGGCTTTGTTCTTCCTTTTCTCCTGCTAATGCTCTGTTCCTTTAATTTCAGGCCTGAATGAGGCAGAAATTATCAACTTCTACTTCAGTTTATGGGGTAAAGACAAAAATCTGTCTTTTTTTTTTTAACACTAAAACTGCAAAGAAATAACCTGGTTATAATCTACATCCAATGTTCAGATTAATACATTTACTGCATTGACAATATATTCTGGAATTCTCTTGTGAAAAGGATGAAACTTATCACCAAGATATTTTGGTGAGGGCACTTCAATTTGCTGTATGTGACTAGATTCTAATAAGCACGCTCTATCACAAGTGTTACGCTTTTTCTTGCTGTCATCTTGCAGTGAAAGAAATCAGACTGTTATTGAGAAAATTCACTTCAGATTGGTTTTATATAAAGTATATAATGTCCAACACACTTGCAGTGGCATAAAAATAATCTAATCAACAAATCAGGAAATATATAATAATGAAGTACCTTTCACATTGGAATATTTTGATCCAATTAGTTCTTTCTCCCAAGGTGATGCCGCACATCTGTTCTCAACCAATGTGTTCCTCTGACTCACAGTACAACCACCTTCAATAGAAAAGGAGTTTCACAAAGTTATCTCTACTCAAAAGCACCCTGAGGAAGGTGAACATTGCAAAGACTTTCCTTTTTATGATGTGTGGATAAAAAAGTATAAAAAACACAATGAAACCAAATAGCTGATTCAATAAGGCCCACAAAACATAGATAAGCCAGCAAAAAAGCTTTAAATACATATAGATGTGAACAGAGATTTAATTATTGAATTGTTTCTCAGTGGTAACTGTTTATACTGACATAAAGAATGTTTAAAAGAAAGATACAT
>NW_008655224.1:0-2205 GCF_000695815.1 Acanthisitta chloris | reverse complement strand
AAAACTGCGGGGGGGGAGAGGCACCCGCGGGTCTCGCTGCAGGTGGTAGGACCCTCGTGCTCACCAGGGGCAGTGACAGTGACAGCTCCTGCAGGGGCTCTGGGCCGGTCAGCCTTGCTCCGCTGGCACAAAACAGGCTTTAGCAAGTTGACCCTGGTCTCGGCTGGCTCTGCTGTGTCTGCCGCAGCTTAAATTGAAAACGGTGAATGCAAATTCAAAAGGTGAAACTTCATCAGTGCTGAAAAAAAGCAACCTTGCACAAGCTTCAGAATTTCAATTTTCTGATTAATTCGTTCTTAAAGTTATGGATCTAATTCATAGATACATGGCAGGGTGTTCGAACAGAACTCCCCCAGCCCTTTTAGGCCCACTGCACCAGTCTTGAGTTGCAGCCCTGGTCCAAACCTAAGTAATTAATTGCTTGCCATGCATCATGGAGCATTCACAGTTTGATTTCTCCTTATGCCAAGAAAATTACTGTGCACAGAACACAGACCGATATAATTTGCCCTAAATCTTAACTGTTAATGTATTCTGTTACTCTGACAGTAAGTCTGCCATCAGGATGTATTATTATATGGGACGGGGAAAAGTAGGATGGTTCTTGACTCTTTTTCCTTATCCTCAGATAAAAACCTGGTTTCAGAATCGTCGCATGAAGTTTAAACGTCAGACTCAAGATGCCAGGATTGAAGCTCTTTTGTCAGGCTTGTTTTTGCCCTATCATTGTTACTCAGATATGGCTACATCCAGCTGTTCTCATGGAATGGACATCGACGTCTCTGCTACCTCTGCTGTTTCCCTTCGCCCAGCTATGCCAAACTCTGCCTTGTTACCCTCTGTTCCAGCTCAGTCCCTTCAGTCGGTTTTGCCAAGTCCAGCTTTACTATTGCATTCCAGCCCAAGATTATCTCATAACTCTTCTCCAGCAATGACTCTAACCCCTGAACATAAAAGACTGAGGTTTCAGCCATATCTTCCTTTCTGTTAAAAACGTCAAAAATTATATGTAATCTAAAAAAACCTGCCAAATGTATCTAAGATTAACTATTTAATTGTTTTGATATATTAAATAGATTGATGATGCTATGAATTATTTTCTTAAACATGAACCCCAAAGTTTGTTTAGAGGAGAAAATAATTTACCTGTATCATAGAATTAATTCTGAGAGTGGAATTGGAAGACATGTAATGGGTACAATTAGAAAGAAGGGAAATTTAGATTAGATATCAGGAACAAGTTTTTTTTCCTGTGAGGGTGGTGAGACACTGGCACAGGTTGCCCAGGGAGGCTGTGGCTGCCCCAACCCTGGCAGTGTTCAAAGCCAGGTTGGATGAAGCCTTGAGCAGCCTGGTCTAGTGGGAGGTGTCTCTGCCCAGGGCACAGGGGTTTGGGACTAGATGATCTCTAAGGTCCATTCCAATCCCTTAAACTATAAATCTATGAAATTTCCCTTTATTCCTACAGTCTTCACTATGCTCTATGGAAACTTTTCCTATCCAAATGTTTTCAGAAAACAATCTATAATCATGTTAGGATCTCCACTGCAAGAGTGGAGTACTGTTTACACTAAAATTTAGATAGCAACTCTGTCATGTAATACACATGTTAAAAATTTTGTCCATTCTACTTGAGTGTGGGTTTTTACAGAAGGATTTGTAAACTACAGCAAATGCATTGAAATTAAAATGCTATCAAAGGCAGCTACCTTATAAACAAAACTGAACAGGTTGCCCAGTATTGTCTTTTATATGTATATTCTGCATCATCCCCGAAGTGGTGTCACTTGTTTTTTCATGTTGCTATTCCATTTATGCATTTAAAGAGAGATGAGGCTAAGGAACTAATTAACAAGCATGTATTTTGATGCCAATGTCATACTTGTAATTTAAGTCTGCTTATGAAAACGAGAGTCGTTTACAAGTTCAGGTCTCCTGGGACAGTCAAAACCATTCCAGTTTTTACTTCTAAAGTTTCAGCCATAAATTGGCAGCCTTCCCAATTTTGAACTGCAGGATTTCGTTTTGTGTTCCTGAAAGTCCCCAAGCAACCTATATGGAAAAGAGCAAACACAGGCCTTTAGAGAATAATGAGAGAGACCCTGCATCAGCATAAAGCAGCTGCAGCAGGTGTGACTATATCTCCTTCCCTGATCCAGATCAGTCTTGTGTCTTGCAATCCCTTTTCCCCCTCCCTCCTCCCCC
>NW_008655223.1:3543-4198 GCF_000695815.1 Acanthisitta chloris | reverse complement strand
GTGCAGGGCTGTGTGCAGGGTGCTGGGCTGGGGGCAGGGTACAGCACATTAACATAGCTCGTGGTGGGTGCAGGGCTGTGTGCAGGGTGCTGGGCTGGGGGCAGGGTACAGCACTGCGTGCAGGGTGCAGGGCTGTGTGCAGGGTGAAATGTTTCATGTTGTTTCTTGCTTGGGTTTGCACTAGGTGTTAGAGGAGCTCTGGTTGCGTGGGCTGTGTGAGTGCCACGAGTGCCACATGTGCGGTTCTGCTCAGTGTCTCTACATGTCTTGCACTGCACAGATCAGTATATTGTCCTTTAAATAAATCACAGTCTCAAAGTGTCACTTTTACAGAGAATGGTCAGTGTGTATATGTACAACTGGGACCATGAGGCTCAGTCCTCAGTCCAGCACTGCCATTTCACGATCAACCACTTCAACATTTTCCTCCGAGATGTATTTTATTAGTGTTACCTTTTAGGTGATCCCTGGTGGGTCCAAAGGCAGCCAGTCCCAGCTGCTACAGTCACAGTGTGGGATGCAGAACGTTACGGGAGCTCCTGTGCTTCTGTTTGTACAGTAGATGTGTGCGCAGTTCCTGCAGAGATAAAGGCTTCCCTTTTTCCAGATCCTGCAGGTATGAAGGCTTTCCTTTCCTCCAGGTTCCCTTTTCCTA
>NW_008655223.1:1883-3133 GCF_000695815.1 Acanthisitta chloris | reverse complement strand
ACCCCTGGGGTGAGTCACCTCACCATGGGACAAGGTGATAAGGATCATTGCGAGGATGTGTCATGCATGGGTTCTTGACAGCCCGTTATTCAGAGACAGCCCCCTGAGGGAGCCATCATAATTGCCCTGAGGGAGGGACAAGGTGGTAATGATCACTGCCCCACCTGCTTTTAACAGCTTGTGGAGATGATAATGGAATACATACCATGGATACCCCCCACACTGCAACCCAGGACACCATCCAAGGCCAAAGGAAGGCCCATCCAAGGCCAAATGAAGGCCCATCCAAGGCCAAAAGAAGGCCCACCCAAGGCCAAAAGGAGGCCCACCCGAGGCCAAAAGAAGGCCAATCCAAGGCCCATTGAAGGCCAAAAGAAGGCCCATCCATGTCCAAATGAAGGGCCATTGAAGGCCCATTCTAGAGCAAAATAATGCTCATCCATGGCCAAAAGAAGACCCAGCCCAGGCCAATTGAAGTCCCATCCATGTCCAATCCATGTCCTAATGAACGCCCATCGATGGCCAAAAGAAGGCTCATCCAAGTCCCATCCCCGGCCAAATGAAGGCCCATCCCTGTCCACGTGAAGGCCCAACCAAAGGGAAAAGGCGGCCCATCAATGGCCAAAAGGAGGCCCTTCTGATGCCGAGAAAAGGCTGGAAAGAATTACTCACAGACTTTAATCTCTGAGTAGCAGGTATTTGTTTATTCAGCGCTGGGCACAAGGGGGATCGTTCCACCGATCTTGTGCAACCAGGGACAAAAACTTCACAGTTTATGTACATTAAATGCTCATACATATTCATTATTTCCAGGAATGGGTGGTTATTATTATAATTAGTTCTCAAATAATTATCATATACTCCTCCTCCGTCTCCTCCCTCCTGGCATCAGTCCTATGGTCCTGGTGGTCGTGAAGATGAAGCACCTCTTCCTCAGTACCATTTGGACACCCTTATTGTGCAACTGTTTACCCCTTTGTACAGTTTTGCATACCTTGCTGACCTTTTTTTCCCCAGGGAACCCAGACACCACCAGGACCATCTGTGACCCCCCTCAGACCCCTCCAGGACCCCTCAAATTTTCTCCAGGACCCCCAAGGCCACCAGGAGAACACCAGGACCCCCAAGGACCACCAAGAGCCCGCTAGGGCTACCAGGAGACCACCCAGGATGACCAAGAGCCCCCCAGGGCTACCAGGACACCCCAGTGCCACCAGGACCAACGAGAGCCCCCCAAGGCTAGCCGGAGA
>NW_008655223.1:910-1817 GCF_000695815.1 Acanthisitta chloris | reverse complement strand
GATCTCCCAGGACCAACAAGAGCCCCCCCAGGGGCCTTCCAGGACCACCAGGATCCCCCAGGGACCCCCCAAACCTCACTGGGGTCTGTCCTGGAACAGGGGGGCACAGGGACCCCCCGAGAAGCCCCCAGGGACCCCCCCAAACCTCCCTGCCATCCGTCCTGGATCGGGGGGAGCACGGAGACGCCATTTAGAGACGGTGGTACTGCGGGCGCCGTATTGTGGTGGACTGCATAGCGGGGCGTCACTGGCATAGCCAAGACCGGGATTGCCATGTGTGGAGTCTATTAGCATAGCCCCGCCCCACAATCACATATATGGAATCTATTAGCATAGCTCCGCGCTGTAATGCCATATGGGTTATATTAGCATATATCCGCCCTGCAGCACCATATATGGCGCTACTAGGGTAACCCTGCAAAGCAATATATGGAGTCTATTAGCATAACTACGCCCCACGTTGACATATATGGAGTATATTAGCATAACTGTGCCTCTCAATTAGCTATATGGTTTATTATCATAATCACACCCCGGACTCGCCATTTTGGGACATTATTAGCATAATCAGGCCCCATAATGATACACATGGCTTTTATTGGCATAACTGCAGCCCCAAGTCCCATTTTAGGACTTTATTCGCACAACCACTCCCCGAATTGCCATATATGGAGTATATTAGCACAACCTCCCCCCCGAGTCGCCATTTTGGGACTTTATTAGCATAACTACGCCTCTGCGTTCAGAGCAGGGTCCCTGAGGGGGTTTTGGGTTGATTTTAGAGGGGTCTATCGAGCTTTATGGATCTCTGAGCCTCGGGAGTGCAGCGAACTCTCCCGGAATGGATATTAAGGCTTTTGGGGGCGGCAAAGTCCCTTCAGATTTACAGCCCGGGCCCCAAGGGGGG
>NW_008655223.1:0-280 GCF_000695815.1 Acanthisitta chloris | reverse complement strand
GGTGGGTTTGTGGTGATTTTATAGGGGTCTGTCGAGCTTTATGGATCTCTGAGTCTCGGGAGTGCAGCGAACTCTCCTCGAATGGATATCAAAGGCTCAAAAAGTGGTTTTAACCCGTGTTGTGGGCGGCAAAGCCGCCTCAGATTTACAGCGCGGCGTCAGGATGGCGCCGGGGTCTGAGGGAGGAGTTCCCGCCCTCACTTTGCCTTCAGCAAAAATGGCGACACGGCCTGTCAGCAACCACGCCTCTCACTGCATCCGAGCGTTTCTATTGGCTGAG
>NW_008655222.1:0-48142 GCF_000695815.1 Acanthisitta chloris | reverse complement strand
GGAGCGCTCCTCGCCCAGCCCGCGGGCCGAGCGCACCCCGAGCCCCCCGGTCCCTCCTGCCTTTGTCGTGGGGATGTTCCTCGGGCGGAGCTCCCCCAACCCACCCGGCTGCGCCCCGAGTGTACCTGTGGCTGTACCTGCTTACAGCCTCCCGGCTCGCAGTGAGTGCATGTACCTTTAGGGTAGTAACTACTGTTCGGGATAGTAACTGTCCCTTGGGATGGTCCCAGCGTGTCTCGCTACGAGGTGTCTTTGCGTTGAGAACGTGTTGTTAATTATTCGTGGCCTTGGCTTTGAAGCGCGTCATGTGCTAATTATGTAACGTTTGGTATGGAGGGTTTGGGTTCTGGAAAGCGTCGGGAGCTTGTGAGTTGTCTGCTGGAATACACTGTGAGCAGGGGGAAAGCTCTCAGAGTGGAGATTTCAAGTGGAGAAAGAATAGATATCTAGGTGATCTTGCATTAGCTTCAGCTGTCTGAACAGCTGCTTGAAATGCATTGCAGTTATTGTAGGAAATACAGGATATAGAAAGATAATTTGAAGTCTTCTCTGCGATTTTTACATAGAGCTAACAATGACAGGCAATGAACCTTTGTGCATGGGTAGAGGGGAAATTTAGGTTAGATATCAGGAAAAAGGGTTTTACTATGAGAGTGGTGAGACACTGGCACAGGTTGCCCAGGGAAGTAGGAGATGCCCCAACCCTGGCAGTGTTCACAGCCAGGTTGGATGAGCCTTGAGCAACCTGCTCTGGTGGGAGGTGTCCCTGCCCCAGGGCAGGGGGTTGGGACTAGATGATCTCTAAGGTCCATTCCAACCCTTAAATTTGTATGATGTTATGGTTAGCTTATTCACAATAGCTTTTTTTTATTGGAGGTAAGAAGAATATTGAGTTATCAGCTGAAAATATTTCTCCTGACAGTGGAATATTTTAATGGAATAAATGCATTAGTCTTTTTTTTTTAATTTGTCAAGACATCCAATTTACATATCCCTCAGCAAGTGGTAACTGTTGGTTACATGTCTTGTTCAGAGTTATACCAATCCATGGAGAGCTGTGTGCCTGCATTGCTCTGTAGGCCAAGCACTCTTCAAGACTGGCTCGAAGAGTGTGTTAGAAAACACAGCTCAGCTTCTCTGATGGGTTAAAGGAAGTACTTCATGCTTGTAGTAATGCAGTAAGCTTCAGCACTCTGTTATGCAAGGTTGGCTGTTCAGAACTCTGCTGGTGTTTGGGCATCACAGGAGTATAAGCAAACCAAAGTCATGGAATCATCAAGGCTGGAAGAGACCTTTAAGATCTTCAAGTCCAATCATCAAGCTGTCACGCTGCTGTAACCCTTGAGTTTGTAACTGAATGCTCTAACCAGTTCACCCAGGATTCTTGAAAAGCTTAAACTGCTTTCAGTTTGAGTGTCTGCTAACCACAGGTAAATGTGAAGTGTAGTGATGAAGAGTGCTGTCAGATTTCAGCCTTGGAGACATTGCTATCTCCATACACTGGCATGTTGTTATTTTGGGTTTAGAAAAGCTGTCAAAGCCCCTTAGGTTCTTTTCTCTCACTTGTTTGAGAATATATTTAAGGGCGGGGGGGAAAGTAAGGTGGTTTAGGGGGGTGAGGTGTGTTTTGATTTCTGTTTCAGCAACAAACTGTCTTCCTTATCTGTTACTTGATCTGTTTGTGCTGTTGTTCCCTTCCTGTGCTGTACAAGTAGTGCTTTCTTCTTCGCATGCTGTTAGAAACACATCCTCATATCCTACAGACTGTATCCTATGGCAGTGGGAGGGTACAGTGGGTTCTTCATAGCAACTACCTTGGAGACAAACTCATGGTTGTATCACTTGGTTTTTATTGTTGTTATTATTATTAGTTTCAGGAGCTCCCAATGAGAAGTGGAAAATGTTTCTTGAATTCTTGATTCAAGGGTTAGTATTTTGTTAGGCCTCATATTTGAGTACTTTGGTTTCCTCAGTTGCTGACATTTCAGTTGTTGAGTTTTCCTCAGTATCAAAAGCTGATAAGCAGCACGTGGCTTTCAGTGCAGCCTGTAGCTAGGTTACCTCACTTTGCAACATAAAAACCAGAAAAAATTATTCTTTCACAAAAAGAATGAGACTGACAAAAGGAGAGGGTCAGGTTTCTCATGTTCCAGATGTAGATTAGTGGCTCATTGCTTCTTTGCAACTTGTGTGTCACCCCCCCTCAGCAGTCATCCTTCTGCAATTGGGCATGTTGCTGCCCACATGAGGGTTATGGCCTTAGTTTTGTGTACTGCTTTGATTCGTGTATGAGTTTTAGGTATGTACCCAATCTCTGTCTCAAGGGGATTAACTGGTTTGGTTTTTTCCTTCCTTTGCAGTAACTGTAGTTTGTGTTATAGACTCAAGAAGCCTATCTGAAGAATGTTATAGAAACTTTAGATGCATCTCCTGCTCCTGTGAGAAGTCCTTCAGAGTCTTTATTTTTTTTTTATTTTTTTTTAATCAAAAAGTTCCCAGTGGTCTCAGGTCTGCTTACATATCTTAATCTGCTCTCCCCCCGAAATACTTGAAGGAAACAGGAGAGACAATGTGCAAATAAGTGGAAGATTTCTGTTTTAAAATCTAGTTAATTGTTAATACTGTAGTTTGTAGGCAGAGCTTTCTTGACAGATTTTGTGGTTTTGTACTTGGTTTCAATCTTTTTTTTTCCCCTAAGTGTTACTTACCTATTTATTTAGGAGCAGATGTGGCTAGGCACTGCTATAAACCCATGAGTGCTTGTTGCTGCTTTGCTGGTGAGGAAGGTGGCTCTGCTCTTCCCTGGCAACTTCTTCCTCTTCCATCCTTCCCTCTTCTCTTGTGCTTTGTAAGCAACCTTCCAGTGTCTGAAAAGGCTCCAGGGAAGCTGGAGAGGAGGGACACTATTAGGAGCTGCAGTGACAGGAGAGGGGGCAATGGGTACAAATTGAAAGAGGGGAAATTTAGGTTAGATATTAGGAAAAGGTTTTTTCCTGTGAGGGTGGTGAGACACTGGCACAGGTTGCCCAGGGAGGCTGTGGCTGCCCCAACCCTGGCAGTGTTCACAGCCAGGTTGGATGAGCCTTGAGCAACCTGCTCTGGTGGGAGGTGTCCCTGCCCAGGGCAGGGATTGGCACTAGATTATCTCTAAGGTCCATTCCAACACCTAAAATTCTATGATTATATGATTAAGCAGCTACAGGTATACTACATTTAAAGGCTGATCTGCTTTAAAACTAACCTGGCTTTTGTTCTGGGGTAGAGTGAATCTGCACAAAGAGGCCTGACTTAGCCTAGTGTTTTGCCATCACTGAAAGTCAGTTGTGATCTTCTCCTGCCCTTTGTGCAGGGAATAGAAATGCCAGGAGAGGGAGATCGCTGGGCTTCCTCATCCCCTGACCTACCTGGATTGTTTGCTCTAGTGTGATTCCTTGGTGCCATTTTGGTGCTTGTAGACTTTGATTGGAGCTGTCCCAGCACACTGAATTTTCTCACTGCTTTTTGGAGTAAGTTTTCTTCCTCTGTTGAGCACCAGTGGCAGCAGCATAGAGAAAATGGGACTGTGACAGTCCCCAGTTTGGTTTGGATGGATTGCTTTGCTTCCTTCACCTGGGCTGCCCTTGCAGCTACACGTTTGCTAGAACAAGGAGGAGGGAAAACATGGAATGAATGGGCAGATGCCAAAGGCGGACAGGAGACAGTAGTGCTTAGTAGTGCTTACTTAGAAGGCACAGGGAGGTGGAATATAAGCCAAGTAATGCTACTGGTCATGTGCCCAAAGTAGCCAATTGAAATAACAGTGCAACAAAGGTATTGCTAGGATGTTTCTTGTATGAAATCCTGTAAAATTGTAGCAGATGATTATTTTATTAGTGTGTAGTTAAGAGTTTGTTGACATACAAGGGTTTTTAGCTTTTGGTTTTCCTTTTAAAATTATAATGGAAATTTACCCAGAATTTGCCATGGGAAGGAGGATCTCCTCAGAAGTGGTATGTGAACAAGTGGTTAGTTGGTTTGTTGTTTTGTTTTGTTTTCTATGTCCATTCTTAACAAGAAAACAGGTAGCACCTCTGTTGTGAACATGGCATTGATAACATGAGCTTATGAAATCTTCCCATGGAAGAAAGTCCAACCAACCAGCCAAAAAAAGCCAAACAAAAACAAAGCTAAAAACCTTAACTGTGCAATATAAAATTCTCTTGTACATATCACTTGATAAGTGTCGATTTAAACCCATAGGAGTTGCTAATTTGTGTGCCTTGTCCTGCTGTGCTGCCCACAGCTGTTTGTGTGGGGTGTCAGGTAGGGAGAATTCACTGAAGAGCCTGTAGAGCCATGGGAAGGGAATGGTGTGCGTTGGTTGGGTGAATCGTGGTTGCCTTGGGAACGATTTTGTGACTAGAGATGGTTAATTTGGGGTAGAAGAGCACCTGATATTTTCCTTGTAACCCTTGGAAAAAAGACTTGATGCTTACACTAGTTATGTATTTAGGGTTTGATAAGACTAAGGTTGGGGTGTTTTCCTTGCTGTAGTTGGTCATTGGTGTTGTATTTGATAAATCTAGAACCATGATCCCCTGGGAAGTGTGCAGGAAAACTGCCTCCACATCTCATGGAGGGAATGGAGATTATTTTGTCTGTGTTCCACATCCATATTTTGGTGCTGTGTTGAAACAATTTGCTTTCACTCTGCTGTTACATATGCAAACATGGTGAGTTTGCAGTCTTAGATGATTAATTTTCCCACTTACCTTTGTTAATCATAGCTCACTTATGGATTAATCTTTTTTTTTTTTTTCTTTCATGACATGCATTTTTTTAAGCAATCTCTAGCTCAGTAAGCTTAAACAAAAGACTCTCTGTTGAAAAAACGCTGTGCTCAGTGTTTTGTAATTCTTTGCTTTACGACAAAACAAACCTTTCAATTTTAGAGACCAAGTGCAGTGTCAGAGAGTAAGAAAATGGGAAGTGCATAAAATGATTGACACAATTTTGCCCATTATTGAAATGACAGCAAAATTAAACAATGGCAGTTAATAAGGAGAACTGTAGTACAGCAAGATCACCTAGGTGTAGTTGTGGTGTTACACCTGATAGTTTGCCAACAGTCCAGGATGAGGCTTGAGTGTACATATACTCTTTTGGAGGTTTTTGTAGCAAATGAATGAACCATGTCCCGTGTTCAAGAGTTTCTTAAGAACTCCATTTCTTATCTTTTTGAGAATAGTTGCTGTGTCCTCATTTGTATTTGGCAAAAAGGGATGGGAGAACACAGCAAACAACAAAATTAACTAGCATGGTCTTTGTTTTGTTTTGCTTCTGAAATAACCCAATTATAGGATTTGTTTCTCTGAGATTTCTTTGTTTTTCCTTTGAAATCAACTTAGGCAAACAAGTGGCCTTTACTTTCTTAACTGTAGCTTGTTTCTGCTTTGCATGGGTAGGTGTTCTAAACCACTTGCACCAGCCAAGCAGTCAAGAATCTCTGCAGAGTACAAGCCTCGTGTTGTTGTGTAGTGAATTCAGTCTTTCCTTAAAATAAGTTTTGTATCTTTGCTGGGTTAATGTCTGGTATGTTAGGTGAAGACTGGGGGTTTTTCCATTGGCAAAGATTAGTTCTGGTGCCAGTGCTCTGAACTGGCTGCATTCTAGTGACCAACAAGGCTGGAGTCAATTTTGCATCTACAAGGATCTTAGCAAAGTTTGTCACTTCTGCTTCCTGTTGGGGGAGAAAATATGTGTATAAGCTGTGGATTCTCCCAGGAAAGAAGCAGAAAACATGAAAGAGGGAGGCTACTTGTGAATTTTTGCCTTTGCTATTGGAATGACTGGGATAAATAAGAACTGATTCTTTCTGTTGAGCAGGAAGGTGATTTTTACTGTTACGTCAACATAAGAAATAGGTTGAATAAAAAGCTTTTTTGACAAGTGGTTTGTCCTGGATTAACTAGAATTCTTGATGACAGTAGTATCATGAGTTATTACATTTGTTTCTGCTTATGCTATTCGTTTGTGGCTGCAACGTAAGGTCTTAGTTGTCTAGATCACAGAACCTAAAGTGTTGTCAACAATGCAGATGCTGTAGAATTTCACACTAAGGTGTCCCATAGTCACTTATAGGTTATATTGCTGATGCTCAGTTGGTGTTGGTAGACTGTACAGTTTGACACAGAGCTGTTTGGGTGCATGTTCTAGCTGGATTCTGGGGGAATTTCCTGAGGTGCTGTGACACCCTCTGGTTCAGGTGTGTCCAGCTCTTGGTGAGTATGTGGTCCTTTCAACTCTGTGTAGTGTTGATTGACCAATTCAGCTCTGTGTTGAGTTGGTCTCTTGACTCAAAATCTTAATGTGGAATGAAATTCCACAAAAATCAGGATAACTGAGTCAGAGCAGATAACCTGCCAAGCTACAGGTGAGCTTCAATGTCCAGTCATGTATAACACTGCTATTCTCCAATCCCCAAAATTATAAATTGACAGTTGGCAGAAGCTCCTTTTGTGTATACAAAGTTGTCTTAGATGTAGTAAAGAGGGATGCCATAAGCTAGATCCTGTTAGAGGAAAAAAAATAAACCACTTTTTCAATGGAAAAATACAGTTAAGGCTTTGCATATAATTGTTTCTTTTCTAGTTCTGAGGATGAGATGAATGTTCTGTATCTATATCAACTCAGTTGTCCAACAGGTGGGTGGGCATGTTTGCCACGGAAGTCAAGTTGGGAAGGATATCCTGTAAGGACAAAGGGGTATATTGAGCAGCACGGAGTGTACATGCAAAGAACTCTTCTTTCTAGGTGGCCTTGGTATGCTGTCTGGAATAAAGCTTCTCCAGGGACTGAATGAGATACAGTGTTAATATCTCTGTATCACTCACTTGAAAACAAAGGTTTTACAAGATACTGTGTGGTCCTATTCATTGAAATGCTTCTCCCTGGCTAGTCCTGTCTGTGAGTTTTGGGGGTTTTTTTAAGCGCTTATCCAAAACTGTTGGGTTTTTTTACCTACAGCTAATGAAACTTAACCAGTTGTGTTTCAGAAGCTCTTCCATCTCCTGTGTTATGACACATGAGACTTCAGAGCTCTGAGAAGTCTGCATTTGAAGTGGCCCATGTGCTTCTGAAGCAGAGATAAAAGATTCCACTGAAATTCCCATTTCTCTTGTTGAATTGATCTCTTGATTCAAAATCTTAATGTGGAATTTCATTCCACAAAAAGTCAGTCAGCTGTTGCATAGTCCTAGTTATTTAAATAACTTTTCCCAAAAGGAACACAGAGGTGCTTTATCTAGATATTAAAGTGGGAAGGAGGGGGTAAGGCATCTAAACAAAGTCATGGTTTGCCTGCAGGTGAGCTGTTTATCTTCAGCTCAGCCCTTCTGCAATGAAATATATTGTGTACTTGTCAAGTGTTGTCATGTTTAAAGCTAGGAGATCTGCTGGGATCTGCAGCTAGAAGCATGTTTTCTTGCAAATCACTACAATATTGCTGTTTGAGCTACTTTTCTTTCAATGTTCCACTGGACTCAAAATTGAAGAAATCTATCTTAGATTTCTAGGGTAGGTTTGAAAAGCAGTAGTGTCTGTAGAAGCTTTCACTGCTGTTCAGATCTTGACAGGACCTTGGAAGCATTGGAGTTTATTTCTGTGTTCTTCTAACTATGGAAAGAATCATATGATTGCATAAGACACATAAGGAAGTAAGTTTTTGGGACCATATCATAGACTCAGAATTTTAGGGGTTGGAATGGACCTTAGAGATCATCTAGTCCCAACCCCCTGCCCTAGGCAGGGACACCTCCTCACTAGATCAGGTTGCTCAAGGCTCATCCAACCTGGCTGTGAACACTGCCAGGGTTGGGGCAGCCACAGCCTCCCTGGGCAACCTGTGCCAGTGTCTCACCACCCTCACAGAAAGAAAACTTTTTCCTAATATTTAACCTAAATTTCCCCTCTTTCAATTTGCACCTGTTGCTCCTTGTCCTGTCCCTGCAGCTCCTAACACAGATCCCTCTGCAGCTTCCCTGGAGCCCCTTCAGCTCCTGGAAGGTGCTCTGAGATCTCCACACAACCTTCTCTTCTCCAGACTGAACAGCCCCAACTCCCTTGTTCTGTCTTCATAGGGGAGATGCTCCAGTCCTCTTATCAGCTTTGTGGACCTGCTTTTCTGTGCCACTTCAGCATATTTTTTGAAGTGAAATGCCCCAGTGAACTCAGTGTTGGGCAGGGGGGAGGGGTTGGTTAGAATGGCCTTCATGTATTATACCTCCAGTTGGGCAGCACTGGGGTAGTATAGATGTGATGCACTGCATAATCACTCTGCTTCCCAACTGGCAAAATCTCAATAAAATTGGTAGGTTACAGTTCTGTGATGAACTACAGCACATAAATGCAGAGCTAAAATACACTCTTGCCTAAATTGCTGGCAACAAGCCTAATCTTAAAGGTGTGCAATGTGATAACACCTGCTAAAAGTGTGTGGGGAACTTGATACCAAGCCTGTGATGGCAGTTTTCACTCTTGTTTTTAGGAGTGTTCTTCGCGTGGTATCGCTGTGTGTTCTGAATTATTCTGTAGCCACACATTCAAGAGGTGTCTGGAATTTGGAAAGCACAACCTCCATTTCAGGCTGCTTTTATGAAATATGTGCTTTTTGGGCCCAGTGATAAGTATTCTTCACATTTCAGGTTTTGGGGTGGTTTTGTTCAGTCAAGCTAAGTTCATTACATCTTTATTCACTTTAACCTTAATGCCTTAACTTTGGCCTCCTAAACACTGCAGAAAATTAAATAATTCAAAGATATTTTGGGGGTTTTCTCTTTTGATCTCGTCACAAAGTTTGCATAGAACATAAGGTTAGAAAGATTACATTAAATGTGAAGGTCTTGGAGTCTACAAGCCCAAAGATTGGTTTGTTCATGGCGGTGAACACCTTCAGAATGTCTTTAATGATAACCCTTGTGCAGTTCTGGTTTTTAGCCTTCATGCCACTGTCTGTTGTGAAAATGACTGAAACTGACATGCAAAACAAGAGAAGGGAAATGTTCTGAATTTTAGTTTCTATTTATTTTTAGTTTGCCTGAAGCTCTGCTTGAAAGTAGAACATTGTTCCCAGTTACAGAAAGCAAACTCAACTGCTTTGAAGTGTTCTGCTGCAATGAATGTTGTTATTTCCAGTTCTTTCCTGGAAAGTTGCAGTAAGTAAGGTGTGTGGTAAACAAGCAGTGTTTAAGACTTCAACCTTACCGTGATGAAGTGACCTTGCCATGGTTTAGCAGCCCAGAAAGCCAATGGAATCCTGGGCTGCATCCGAAGGAGTGTGGCAGCAGGTCAAAAGAGGTGATTCTCCCCCTCTGCTCTGGTGAGACCCACCTGAAATACTGCACACAGTTCTGGTGTCCTCAGCATAAGAAGGACATGGAACTGTTGGAGCAAGTCCAGAGGAGGCCACGAGGTCAGTAAGAGGACTGGAACATCTCCCCTCTGAAGACAGGCTGAGGGAGTTGGGGCTGTTCAGCCTGGAGAAGAGAAGACTGTGTGGAGACCTCAGAGCAACTTTTCAGTATCTGAAGGGCCTACAAGGAGCCAGAGAGGGATTCTGTGTTAGGAACTGCAATGATAGGACAGGGAGTAATAGGTTCAAACGGAAGGAGAGGAAGTTTAGGTTGCATATTTGGCAAAAAGTTTTTTACTCTAAGGGTGATGAGATATTGGCCCAGGTTGCCCAGGGAGGCTGTGGCTGCCCCAACCCTGGCAGTGTTCACAGCCAGGTTGGATGAGCCTTGAGCAACCTGATCTGGTGAGGAGGTGTCTCTGCCCAGGGCAGGGGTTGGGACTAGATGATCTCTAAGGTCCAATCCACCCCTTGAGTTCTATGATTCTCTGATAAAGAGAGAAGATGGATATACAGATGTGGATGGATCTGTCTGTGGCTGAAAGCATTCATTTGCTGGTGAATAGAACATAAATGGCTATCCTAACTCTCTATTTCTGCTTTCTTATCTGGGACGTGGCAGTCCTTTGAAAAGCATAAACATATTGATGTTGTTTTGCTTCCACATAAGATTGCATCGTTAGATGGGAGGGACAGGATTCACACTCTAGAATTTAGTTAGCACTCGAGAGGCTTAGACCCACAAAGGGCACTAAGTAGTCCTGAAGAAGCAGATTTATCATCAGCTTGCTGCTCGTGGTCTGTCTTCAGAGCAGCATGGAATGCTGCAAGTGTCAGCTGATGATTTTGAGATAGATATCTCTGCAAATTCAAGTTGTAGACATGGCTTGAAATGCAGACTAAGATTAGTAAAATGGTATAGCTTTGCCCTTAACCAGCATGTGAGAGCTACATAACAGCTATGAGCCATGCATGGGAAATTAATTTTACTTTGTAAGAGGTTTAGTTTTCTAGATACTCATGATTCTGGGTGAGTGCTTGGAGTTTTGTTCAGTAATGCTGCTCAGTACCTCACAGTGGATGGAATATTCTTCCTTAATAATCTTCTGCTGTAATAGATAGTACATTTGAGCAATGTAATGTTTTGTTGTGGTGAAAAGGAGGTTGTCCAGTCTTGAACTAGGTATCTTGGTGGTTTAAAGTGCTGGTTTTCTAGGAAGCAGTGCACTCACGTGGATGTGTGATGTAGTTCAACCATTTGCAGCTTGCATATGCTACTTTTATCAAAACTTGTGTCTTTTTCCCCATTTCTATCTACTTCCATTTTGCTTCAGGCTCTGACTCATGGGGATTTTTGGTTATGTACTGTATCTAAGGTCTTCGTTAGTTTAATTGTCAAACATGCTTTTGTGCTTGGTGTGTGTAATCTAATTTCCGTGGTACCATGCTGTGATTCCTTGTACGTGAGAAATAGTTTGGAATGAATTTAAACCTTTACTGGGCAAGAGAAATATGCCAGTTTTACTAATATAACTGTAGAAATATTGTGAGATTTTTGAGTTGTACAATCCTCTAATGTGAGCCATGGCCTGCTGACAGTCCTCTGCTCCACCTCGATTTGAAAGAGAAAAGATGTTGTTGTCACATTTTTACCTCAGCTAAGGAAATGCCAAACCTTATCTCATTTGTATTGACTAATTGGTGATTCTTTTGTATTGATTTTCCTTTAGAGTCCATTGCACTTGGAGTGGACAATTACCTGTTAAGTTGTCCACTGTTACTGTTCCACCATTCATCTGAGCCAAGTTTCCAGCCTCGTGCTCCTCATCCTGGAGAGCAGTCTTCATCCTTCTTCATACTTCTTCGTAAGGGTTTTTGCAGTTTCTGGCTCAGGAAGTTGAAAATATTTGCACTTGCTGGCACTTAATAATGCTACACTTCACGGTGTGCATCTGTCCCAGCTTTAAAACACGACTAACAGATACTCTGCTGGATCTGACAAAGTTAGTCTCAGTTAGCAATCGTTTATCATGGTAGCAGCAGTGTTACTGATCACACCAGAATCCCTTGTGGTTTAGAGGTTATGTTTGATGCAATGCATTTATCAAGAATTTGATTTTGGGTGCTGTGGGTTTGTTTTGCACTTCAAGAGGTGTTCATGCAAAACCTGTTACTGATTTGATGTCCTTATTTTCTGGTGGAAGACAAACTTGAGACTTTAGTTTAAAAATGAACATTGCCAAATACTTAATCTTCATCATAGAATTCTATGGTTTGGAATGGAGAAGGGACCTTGCAGATCATCTAGTCCCAACCCCTGCCCTGGGCAGGGACACCTCCCACCAGAGCAGGTTGCTCAAGGCTTCATCCAACCTGGCTGTGAACACTGCCAGGGTTGGGGCATCCACAGCCTCCTTGGGCAACCTGTGCCAGTGTCTCACCACCCTCACAGGAAAAAAACTCTTTCTTAATATCTAACTGAAATTTCCCCTTTCAATTTGTACCCATTGCCCCTTGTCCTGTCCCTGCAGCTCCTAACACAGATCCCTCTGCAGCTTCCCTGGAGCCCCTTCAGCTCCTGATGTTTTAGTCGGTGCAGAAGTGTTGGGCCAGGCCAAAGTCCTGTCTGGACCCTTAATATGGTACCTTCTGTATCAGGACCGTGTGGGTCAATCAGCTTCGTGGACTCCTCTGGACTTGCTCCAACAGTTCCATGTCCTCCTTACGTTGAGGGCACCAGAACTGTGTGCAGTATTCCAGGTGGGTCTCACCAGAGCAGAGTAGAGGGGGAGAATCACCTCTTTTGACCTGCTGACCACACTCCTTTGGATGCAGCCCAGGATTTGGTTGACTTTCTGGGCTGAGCTCACACTGCTGGGTCACAGTGAGTTTCTCATCTGCCATCACGCCCAAGTCTTTCTCCTTGTTGCTCCCAATTACTTCTCCACCCAACCTGTAGGTGTGCCTGGGATTACTATGACCCAGATGTAGGACCTTGCCTTTCATGTCGTTGAACATCATGAGGTTTGCAGGTCTGGCGAAGTGTTCTTAAGGCAAGTCTGGCCTGTGTTCTTAAATCTCTCAAGATATCCAGTGTCTTCCTGTGGCTGGGCACCACTAGGCCTGTGTTGTGTACTGAGAAGTGAATAGGAAGGACAATATTAAAGCAGCCACAAGTGGTGATGAGTCCTTTGGTCTGCTGCCTGATGGCAATGACCTTGCTAACATGCATCACCTTTCCAGGGCTTCCTGTAAAGCTGGTTTCAGCAGCCTTATTTCTGTGTAATCTGAATATATGAGCAGGTTTGCTGGCAGTACTCACCCTCACTGCTGGCTTTGTAACATACCACTATACTCAAACTGCTCATGGTTGCAGACTGGAAGGTTAGCTGTTCTTACCTTAGTGAGATGGTGATGTTTCTGGGTCTAATAAAGTGCAGTTACTGTAAAATACAAGCATTGTTATGTCTTGCATTTTGTTTGCTTGTTTGCAGGTCACTGTTCTTTATTATATTGGAGTTTATTGTCCTGTTTAGTGTGGCTGCTTTTGTGTTTTATCAACAAAGGTGTTGATATAATCAATCTCAACACCTTAACTAAGTTTCTTAAAATTCTGCAGTGATATGATAGTGACAGAAAAAAAGAAAAAAGGTCAAAGTTCACAGGTACCTGTAAGACACTGTTTTGTATTTTGCCAGCAATTTTGGCATTCTTTATCCTCTGCCTTACAAATCTCCTTTTACCTTTACAACATCATATATATATATATTATTCTATATGAGCACGCATAGAACAGATTTCTGTTATTGATAAGATGATCAAAGTTGGTTCACTCAAGCTGGGAAATTGTCTCTATCCTCCTCCTAATACCACCTAGCATTTTTTGAAGTTGTTGCTCCAATACTTTGCTGACAATATGCTGTAGTCCTGAATTTTGTTGTATGGCTTTGGCTGGTTGGGTGTCCTGAGCTGAGCTATGTTTACGAATCTTCATTGCATGAATTTCTTCTAGAACTTTTTATTTACTCTTATGGCTATTATTTTGTAGGGTGAAGTTATCTTTTTAGTAATCTGATCCAAGGATTTTTGTTGAGTTCCCCAGTCTGACCTGGCTTTGAACACTACCAGAGTTGGGGCATCCACTACTTCCCTGGGCAACCTGTGCCAGTGTCTCATCACCCTCACAAGAAAAAGATTTTTCCTAATATCAAACCTAAACTTCCCGTTTCAATTTGTACTCATTGCCCCTTGTCCTGTCCCTGCAGCTCCTAACACAGATCCCTCTGCAGCTTTCCTGGAGCCCCTTCAGCTCCTGGAAGGTGCTCTGAGGTCTCCATACAACCTTCTCTTCTATAGTGTGGTTATATGCTTCCCTGGTCTAGATTAGTCTTTTTTCTTCAGGTTTTGAGCTACTTAGGTGTAAGCAGTTACTGGTGCATCTTTTCAAGGGGTTGTAGGTATAGTTCTTGCATTATCAAGTCCTCAAAGCATAACTGCTAAAGTGAAAGAAACTTTCAAGGGTTTTAAATAGTTAAAAATATTTCTCAACCCTTTCCTGAAGATCTCAAAGCTGTTAGAATCTTAAAAGAGGTTGGCATGCTCTCACTGTCGGTAATCACTTTAGTAGAGGAGCTGGAAAAATAGAAACAGTATAAAAGCATTAGTAAAAAATAAACAGCTGAACTGTTGAGAAATCCTGGCTAAATCCCAAGAAGTGAAAATCTGCAGGGATGTTGAAGCTGCCTTTGACAGCAGTCTCTGGTACAGCTAGGATCAGATTTTCATTGTTGCCTTTTGTGTATCTATTTCAGTTCTATCCAATATGCAATGAAGAAATAGAACAAGTGGGTTGTGTTATGGTTATTTTCTTGCTGTTGTTGATGTCACTAGCCTGGATACATTAGTGGAAGCTAACTGGAAAATGATGAGACCTGATAACTGCAAAATCTCCAATGTGATTGATATAAGCTGTTAATCCAGTAACCATGAGTAATGTTTCTTTTCTTTTAACTTGTCAGTTTCTGATTCCAGACTGGAGGTAATGTTGGGGCTTTTTTTCTTTTCACTTCTGCATTTTAAGTGGTTGGTTTGGAGTCAGAATGGTGTTTAAAACCCTGACTCTGTTTTGATATAAATATACTTCTTAACTAGACACAGGCATTTAATAACCATTTATTGCTTTGTAACATAACCAATTAGCAAGAATAAAGAATGTAAATATCTGTTGAGCTGTAAAGCTACTTAAATGTATGCAAATAGTTTATGGTCAAACTGTTCAAAGATACTAAGACTGACCTTTCTTTTAGAGAATAACGTGTGCAAATGCAAACCAGAAGCAGGGTTTTCTTTAATTATTTATCATTATTGAATGTGGTGATTTTTCCACTGTCTGATCTAGATGGTTCCCTCATTCTCAAACTTGGAGACAATCATTACTTGGATTGTGGTTGATCCTAGGGGTCTAACTTCTGGATCTAAGCCCCTTGTGCATGTCAGTATAGAACAGGATGATGGTTTGGCTTTGAGTTTGGGTTTTTTTCTGCGAAATAGTGTGAAGTTGTAATATCTGAAACATGAGCCTTTGCAGGTTGCTGAGGAGACAGTGACAGCTCAGAAGAAGAGCTAGTGGCCATAACATATGCTGGATCTGTCTGCTTTAAGCAGTCTACTTTACTCTGCCTATTCTTGTGTCATCTCATATGCAGTTAACCCATTTGACTTTAAGACAGCAACGTGATACTATGACTGCTGTGTCCTTAGGAGGAAGCTGTTTTGTCTGGGGCTGGTTCCCGTCGCTGCGAGCTGTGCAGGCATTGCTTTGGGAGAAATGCTTTCCAAAGGAGGTATTTCTGGCAGTGACATCACATAACTGTGTATCTTTAAATGCCTGCCAATAAGTGAGCTGTGAGTTTGTCCTTCAGTCATTGGAACGAGCTCTTTTCTCAGCTCAGGGCAGTTTGTGCGGCTGCACTCGAGGTGAGGGGAGCAGGATAGCACCTGGAGCAGTGAGGGAGCTCATGGACTGTTCTAGCATAGCCTTCTGAGCTTGGCATGGAAACTACAGAATTACAGCAGGTTTTGTTACCCCAGTCCTGTTCCCTTGTGGGTGAAATGCAGCTGTTAGGTAGTTAGCTGCTGTACACAATGGACCCACAGTGACTCCAGAGGAAACAATGTCACCTCGGCATCTGGTCGGTGTTTTTATTGGCACAGTTCCTTATGAATTAGCATTAATAACTCAGCTCTACTTTTCCTAATAAGTAGGAAGCAGAATTTGCAAGGATTTTGTCCTCTTGATCTTATAATGAGCACTCAAGAGCATGTACAACATACCCATGTGTTCTGCTCACCTGTCCAGTGCCCAAGCGTGCTCATGGGGTCAGTGAGTGGGGAAAATGCCTCAGTAAGCTGCTCTGTTTTCAGACTCTGACAGGGATACAATTTTAATGGGAATGGTAGATGTGACCATTTCCAGCCATGTCTTCCAGGTTTCTCAAGTGGGAAGCAGCTCTGGCTTTGAATCTTGCTGTAGGTTTTTTTCTTAAAATATTTATTGGTCACTCTTACTGGTCAGCTTAAAAAATTCCATTTTCTTTCGTGTCGGGTGTTCTTTGTTGTGTGTTTAGAACACCTTTCAAATTAGCCATGAATTTGGGCATTATATTTTCTGGTGAGTGTTCTGGGGGGAAAAAAAACTACTGAGCTGCTCTTTTCACAGCCAGCACGGAGGGATTATCCATTCATCTTGGAAGTGCAGGGCTTGGGCTTAGTCCTGGGGCAGGTGGGTTGTTGTTTGAGCTCATAGGGTTGTTGAAGCCTATCACTAAACAGCTGTTTGTTTTCCTAAGATTGCCAAAATGAAAATCTGGCAAAAGCAACCCCCTGTTTTGCCTGGTATGGATAACAGGTCTCTTGAGGCAAGATAACCTAATAATCAGCGTTGACATGTGTGAGATGAGACATTGTCATCTGTTGGATTTTTCAAAGCTGTTTAGCTTTATCCTTCAGTCAGTTTAAATGTTTGTGCCCCTATCTTCAGGGGAAACACTGTGTCTTTGTGTACTGTGTTGTCAGGAGTGGACTGGTAATCCACACCAAGTCAGTGCCTTGATTTGACTTCAGTGAAGAGGTTTGATATAAGTTATTACTGAGAGTAAATTCAGCTTAATATGTTGTATTTTGATAACAGTTTTTTCCTATGATATCCATCCCTCCTGTGCATGCACTATCCTTTCAGTCTCAAAAAATCCTGTATTTTCTTCTTTGGTAATATTATTCATAAAGCTTTGTGTTCTGGAAGCCAATAACTTTTTACAATATTGCAGTACCTGCTCTGGTCATCACTGCCACAGCTGCTAAAATGGAGGTGGTTTCAGCAGAAGTGAACAGTTTGCTCCCTGAGGAAATCATGGACACAGGCATAACTCTGGTGGAAGATGACAGCATCGAGGCAGTTATCGTGTCCTCACCCATAGGAGATTCTATTCCCATGGAAACAGAACTGGAAGAAATAGTGAGCATAAACTCCACCAGCGACTCCTCAGCTGCAACCACAGCCACAGTCACCACGGAATCGGTCACTGCCCCCACGGGTCAGTCGGGTGACGCCACGGCCAACACCACGACCCCAAAGCCTGATGCGAATGCAGCTGTAAAACCTGCCTTTCCCCCTGGCCTGCATAAACTCGGTGCTCAGGCCCCTGTCACTATATCAGCCAGTCAGATCATTCTGAACAAGACCACCGATATCAAAATTGGCAATCAGAGCATCAAACCGGATGGGCAGAAGCTCATTGTAACGACTTTGGGCAAGTCTGGCCAACCTATTGTCTTAGCATTACCCCACAGCCAACTCCCTCAGTCGCAGAAGACAGTGTCCCAGGCCCAAGGTGGAGACTCCAAGGTCCAAGGCCAACAGATCAAAGTTGTTATTGGAGGTCGCTCGGAAGTGAAACCTGTTGTTGGTGTCTCGGCGTTGACGCAGGGAAGTCAGCTGATAAATACTGCTGCCCAACCTTCTGTTCTGCAGTCCCAGCAAGTAAAAACAGTACAGGTAAAGTGAGTTATGCTGATGAAACGTCTTAAAGCCGATTTTGTTGTTGTCTGTTTCCTGCACTGATCGACTCACTGTTGCTTTCAGCCTTTGCATTTATTCTTTGTATGAAAAAATACAATGCTGCTCTTAGCCCATGCTTTCATCTGTGGATGCATTTACCATTTTATGCTGTTTTCCTCTAGCTACTGTCTAGAAGCAGGATTTGCCTCAGAGAAAGGAGCTATTCAGTAAACTGAAGTTTATTTTCTCATCATTTTAATTTTACTTAAATAAATTCTACATACTCTCAGGAAGACTGAATTGAACTCTATATGCCTGTTGTTCTTTATTCAAAGTGTACACTGCTTTACTCCTTTATGAAAGAGTAGCTTCTGCCTATTCCATTTAGTTTGTTTGAATATACTCTCTGAAAAAACTTCCAGCATCTGAAAAAGAACAGGGAGGTGTATCTTGTCTGCCTCAAATCTGGTTAAACTTGTTAATAGGTACTGGTAGATTAGACACTGTCAGAAGCTGAACACTTCAAGGTCTTGTTCCAAATCCCTGGCATGGACCTTGAGGTATTTGAAACCACAGAGAATCTTCCTGGATCTGTGTTGAAATTACTTGGGTTGTGACTCAAAGGGTCCAATTTTCACCTTATATAAGGCAGAAGTAAATGTGAATGACTGTTCTAGTTGGCAGTGAGGCAGAAATAAGGCCTCTTGAAGGAAAAGTAGAACCCAGTGCAGGTTATGATGGAAAAGTATTTATTTTACTGTCTAAATGAAATGAGAAATTAAACTATTAAGTATGCTAATAAAAATAATCAGCTGCACATGAAAAATAACAAAGTTTTGAAGCATTTTATAAGCTGAATGTTCCCCAAATAGTATTTCATGGCAAGTTTGTGTGAGCAACTCTCAAGAGTTTTTTCTAAACTGCAGATGATTCCTGCACCAATTTCTACTTTCTCCGTTTTGTTGCTACATCTTACCTGTGGAAACACATTTAGTAATGGCTCTTTGAAACATAAATTTTCTGAAGGGACTTAGAAGTAGTGATCAAGGTACCTAAGTGGTTGTCACTAGTTTTCAAAAAAGTCTTTGCTCTTGACTCAGCATAGGAACACCTAAGAGTGGGTCAGTTCCTGTGACTTGGCTTCAGTTCTTCACTGCAAGTGGGAGATAGAGGAAACTGAGGAGACTGACTTAGCTGTGATGTGGTTTTGTTTGCATGAGATGACCTGTTCTATCAGTGACTGAAATACAGTGACTTGGCAATTGATCTCTGCTGTTTGTCCTCAGGAATTCTACAGGTTTCTTAGTGGAAGCTCTTAAAAATGGGCTTGCATCTATTTGTAAATCTAATTAATTTCAGTTTGAGTAAATTTGTTTGGTTGTGGTGTCTTTTTATTAAACTTTTGCTTCTGTTTGCAGAACAGAATGAATTGTTAGCACCTGACATGCCTTTTTTCCTCCTTAAGGAATGAAAAGCAAGAAAGCAATGTTGGTACCAAATACTGCAGGGAAGATGATTACATTAGCACTTCACAGACAGTGCTTTTCCCTGTAGAAAACTACTTAAGTATCAGTGATATATGAGGCTAGGAGAGAGATTCATGGTCTACTGTACCATGAATGACAGGGGAGGTAACCCACACATTGAGTCCCTGCCTTAGAAAATGAAGTCATGCGTTTACCTCATCGTCCTGAACAAGCCCCTTAACCTTTCAGTGCCTGGAAAAAGAGGCTGTGAATGGAAAAGAGGCCCCTGACTTCCCAAGGGTCTCACGCAACTTATCTCTTGTGGCTTTATGAATCAGGTATTTCAGATGGAAGGCAGCACAATAGTTTGACTTGATGCTGGGAAGTGAATCGGTAAGAGATTAGATGACAAAGAGCTCTCATCAGTTCTTGTTACATTGCCACTGTGGTAAGGGCTTTGCATTTCATTAGAGAAACTCAATTAGCCTTGCTGTAGTCTAATTGTGACAGTTGAAATCTCAGCACTTGAGGCATAATCGGTAGAGTTCAGCAAAATGTTTTTTTGGAATTTGGCTCCTTCTCTGACAGTTCTAGAGCTGTGAGGTGTAAAGCGTGGCAGGACCTTTGGCCTCACTATATCCAGAGGTTAATTGCTCTCCCTTGGCAGTTCATCCTGATTTAGTTGAAACTACTGCCATGGATGCGTGGAAAAAAATACTGGGCAAGTGCATCTGTTTTCAGCTTGTGCCTCCTGCCTGCATAGAGGCTTAAAATCAGTGCTGTGCTTGCTGGTGTACTACTTTAGTCCAGGTGCATTGAGCAGGAGTTTGGCCTTGCACATGACTCTCAACCAAATGTCCAGACGTGTCACCATTGCTGTCACTGCGTCACTTGAACTTGGCTTGGTGTGGGAACTGGCTCTGGTTTCAACAGTTAAATCAAGTAGCCATAGCATCATTGCTACCATGGCAAGGCAACTGCTAAGGCATCGTTGTCGCTCATCTCATCATGGAAAAGTGACCCTGTGCACTCCCTAACCTCAAACTCCCAGTCCTAGCTCAGCTTCTTCATCTTCTCTGAGGGACACTGTTCTCCATTTCTGTGTTGTAGACTCCCTGGTTTCTCATATTATGCCAAGTATAGATTGCATGGAGAGTGGCTACATGGACAAGCTCCCAAGAGGTCATCTAGGGAGTGGATTTATAGTGTGTTAGCTCCTTTGTGGTAGCTGACTATGAAGATATCCAGCAGTAAATGCTAGGTGTGTGTGCCTCTTGCTGCATGAGTAGAACACAATCTGACAACTGAAAACAGAGTTGCTAGTTCATGTTCAGTTCTTAGGAAGACATATATTGACCCTTTAAATCAAGTTGCTTGCAGATAAATCTCTTAACTTCTGTAGCAGTAAGAAGGTTGGGGTGTGCTTCTAAATATAATAATATTCTTACAGAAGAGCTTATTGCCCCAGGAAATATTTTTGCAGTCTAATTCAAAGTAACTTGCAGAGACCATGCTTAGCTTGCACAGGCAGAGGAACAAGCTTCTTGTGATTAGTACAGGCACTGGCAGAGGGCTCCAGAGAACTTGCCCTTTCTGAAGTATCAAAGGGGTAGTTTGTCATCTTGATTATTTCCTCTGGTTTCTCCAGTCTCTGCTGAAATGGGTTCTGATTCCTAGAAGCCTCTCACAGGTGTCTGGGGGTTGTCAGAAACCTCAGAAAGGTTCACTTGGCAGCAGGTAGGGGCAGGAGTGTTGTTCTTCACCTATAACCAAGTTTAAGCCTTGCTATCTTTTCTCAGCCCTGAGGGGATTCACTTGTCTATTAGACTTTCTTCTTTGTAAACAAACAGTTCACCCAAAAAGCAGAGGGGAAATTTTTCTGATGAGGATACTGCAAGTTGAATATGAGGGAAGCAGGGCTATGTGTGTTGACCAGCTATCATTTGAGGATTTTTCCATTTTCTCTGGAATATTTGGTGCTAAAGGTAGCTGGTATTTTGCACATATCCATGTAGGTAATTTAAGCACACTTATTGACTGTTACTGGGAAACAACTGCTGTTGTCCAGAGCTGGCTGTTCCTGCTGGATGTTGATCTTGGTCTGAGCCAGACTTTGCTCTTGCTCCAGAGAGTAACAGCAATAGCAGTTGAGTTGCAATAATACCTTATGTCAGGGTAAGGTTAATGTAAGCAGAATGGAAATCTCAAGTCAAGCAGATGAAATGTGGAGAATTTATCAGAAATGAAAATGTGTGCAAATCTAAAATAAAATTTCTGCTAAAATCCCTGCTCATCTCTCAGCTCTGTGTGTGCTGAGAGAACTGAATCCTTGAAACATTAAAATAGCTTTGATTTAAATTAGTGAGCAGAGCTGTGAATGAAACTTCCTTCTTCAAACAACTCATGTTTTGAAGTTGTAGTTAATATATCTCCAAAAAGAGCAGGTGTGTTTCTTCTCTGTTTCATTTTAAGCCTTGACAATTGTATGCCACCTATAAAGCAGCTAGTGTGCCCTGGGAGCAGCATGTTTAGTCTGAGATGGAGGTTTCCCCAACACTTGTGCTGTGACCGTGGAGCACCTGAAGTCTGTTCTCTGGTGCTTCCTGGTGCCAGAGCTGCTCCTTGCTGGCTTCCCTTGGCTGGGCAGAGCTCAGGCATGCAGAGGTGGCTTTCACAGCAGGCTGGAGAGCTCCAGTGCTGGAGCAGGAGGGAGCTCTGGCTTCCCTGGTTGTGCTGTGAGTGTCCTGCTGGGAGCTGAAGCAGCCTCATGTGTGCTCTTTGTGGAGCAGTTTAGGAATTCGTTATGTACTGGTGAATACTTCAAATGTTTTGGCATCACTCGACTGTGAAAAAAGTGTTTTCAGTCAACAAATTTGATAAATAGGGATTTGTGTAGGAAGCCATAACATCCAGCCTACTCAACTGCTTTCTCAGACTGTTAAAAGTAGCTGTCAGTTCTGTATCTTCAGTGAGATTTCTCCAGATCCTTGAGTGCTGAGGTGGTTCTGTGCCTTTCAGAGGTGGCTCTCCACAGGGATGCCAATGTCATGCCTCTCTGATACTGCTGGAGTTGGTGCCTGGTGCCCAGAGGAGGTGCCTGGGTGTGTGTGGTGGAGGACAGGCAGGATGTGCCTGACCTGTGGCGTGAATAAGTGTAAGGGCATCAGTCAAGCCTTACACTGTGCTTGCTGAGACTCAAGGGAGATCCTAGCAATAGTCCACATCTGTAGGCAGCCTCTGCAGCCAGCAGCTTATAAGTCCTTGAAAGAAGTCAACCTCCAAATTGAGCTGTTCACCAGCTGGGTGCCAGTGCATAAAAACTGGTCGAATAAACGCATCTGGTAGTTAACTCCTGTCAGTGTTCTGTCAGAAAAGGGAGAAAAATCTTCTTTAAGCACAGGAGTATAAAACCCTGCTTAGAAAGATTTCAAGTGGAGAAATCTGTCAGCAAATTGCACATGTTCTTAGCCCAACTGTGTTTCATGAGACTGGATCACAGAAAGAAACAAAGACTCCCTTGCAACTGGATGTAGTCAACTGATTTGTTCTTGGCTAATGAGTACCCAAAACTTGGGACTGATGATCCATGTGCTTTTGGGGAACTGTTGCAGAAGGTGGTTTGCCCATTTTCAGGATAAAAGTGTGCCGCTGTGTCAAAACAGGTCAGGAGATGTTTCAGAGTAGTAGCTGTCACATTTAAACCAGTCGAGGACAAGTTTTGTCCTGGTTGGCTGAAAAAGAAGTAACTGCATTTAAAGCTTCAAATTTTGAGACTTGTGCATTTAATTTTAACATTTTAATGTAGACCAATGCAATGTGAGACATAATTTCAGCACCTCAAAGATGAGGTATGTTTGCACAGAGAGCTATCTGATGAAAAAACCATAGGGGATTTGGCTATCCTGCTTTGGTAGTAGTTCTAAAGTATCATGGATGATATCCAAGTTCTTTCCATAGTGAGAAATGCAGATGAAATGAGAGAGAAGCACTTACTCTAATTACGCGTGCAAGTATTGCCCTTTTGATTTTTTTAATGTACCTAACAATACAATAATTTAGATCCAAAATGCTCAAGTTACTTTAGATCTTTTTTCCTCCATCTTTTAGATTGCGAAGAAGACACGAACCCCAACTTCTGGCCCGGTGATCACCAAGCTGATATTTGCAAAACCAATCAATAGCAAAGCTGTTACAGGGCAGACCACTCAAGTGTCACCAGTCATTGCAGGTTGTACTACTTTGACTTGTTTTGCTTTACCATTTTTTAAAGAGATGGTGATTGTAAAAATTTTTCTGTCTCGATGATTTTACTGTAGTTTCTGTCAAAGTACCTCAAGCAATTGAAAAAAAAAAAAAAGTCAGCAGAGAATTTTGTGGATAGAAGCAGATAAATGCAGTTCTTGGTACCTTTATCTTCAGCTCATTTAGAATAAACTTTGTAATTGCAGAGTTGCTTTTACTGCAAGATGCTTTGACTTTATGGATTTTGGGGAGGAGGAAAAAAAAACCCCAGAGCCACAGAAAAGACTACTGAATAAACAGAAAGTATTTGTAAAAGCATTACATAAATACACAGGGTGAAAAGGAGACACATGCTCTTGTATTACTTTAATCTGCTTATAGTTGGACTTCAATGTAATACATGCAAGTAACAGGAAAAATGTTTGAGTGAAAGGAAGTGAATAAAGCTGTGCTGTTTCTGTGAAGTTGCTCACCTGCTTCAAAAATAACCATTGCCCAAGTGTCTTAAGAAAGTAATTAAGGCAAGTAAGAAATGGTGTTTCTCTTTGGAAAATAAAGCTATATATCTTTAGAAAAAAGCCAAGCCAAACATAGAATAATGACAAAAAATCACCAAAATGACAAAAAAATCCTTTGTTTATTATGGCAGTGGGACCAATGTGTCTGTTGCTAAATGCACCATTGCATGTATGCAAGTAACATCTTAGATGTGTAAATTATTTGAAAGGACAAATGTAGGACGCCACAGTCATCTTCAGAGCTTTGGAGTATGTCTTCAGCTGCTTCCAGATTGACCAGCCCAAGGAGGCCTGAAATCTTTTCTATGTATTTAAACAGATTTGTTAAGCCTTTACAGAACTGGGACTTGAGCTGGTATTAAAAAGTCCACAGCTGTGTCCTGTGTTCAGAGCTTTGGTAGGTATAGGTGGAAGGCAAGTAACTGAAATATCTTTTCCTCAAGTTGTCAGGCTGCCTGCAGCCCAACCTGTGCTTCAGGGGAAACAGATTCCTCATCCCACTCCCCAGTCCCTCACTTTGCTCGCACAATTCCCAACCAGATACACAGACCTGTGAATAAGAAGATTGGTATGCTTGTAAATATTTGAACTAAGCTGTTTGTGTGTGAAAAAGAACCCCAAAACAAACCAAAAGCCAAACAAACAAAAAACCCAACCCAAAAACATTGTAAAACCCCACACCACTTGGAGCTGCATTACATTTGCATCTGGCAATACATGACAATTGGTAAACAGTGAAGAGCCAGGATAAAAATAATAACGATGACTGGGTTTGAGCTTACTGTCTCCAGAATGAAAGGAAATGTCCAAATTAAATGATACTTACCTACTATTGACAAACAGATATGTTACAAAATAACTTGAAGTTTTTAAATCAGTATATTGGAAAATCAAGAGTACCTGTACCTGAGCCTGTGAGAGAATCATCACTGGGAGGTGAAGATGCTTCACTAATTGAGAGGGAAATCTTTTTCAACATCTGCTCTTCCTCTCACCCTTCCACCCAGCCTGCACAGCTTGCCAGCTTGGAAGGTTCTGGCATCATTCTGGGAAAGGTGTAACATTTGTGTTTTGGGTTTTGATTCTGTGTGCCGGTTTTGAGTCTGATAAATATATTTAATTGCCTGGGAATTTGTGCAATCTGAGGTGGAAGCTATAAATTTGCAAAACTTGTCAATATAAGCAACCAGGTTCTGTTTAGGAGCTGATGCCAAGGGGTACAGATGAGGTGTAATGAGACAGGGAAAGCTGTCACCAGGAAAATAACTCAAAGCATTGAAAACTGGAGATGGTAAAATTCCCATAGACACATTCTTCAGGTTGCATGTGGTTTTAGCAGCTGCTGGCAACTCTCTGTGCTGTTAGTTAGACTGCACAAAACTGGAGGTTATTTTAGAGCACAAAGACCTCAGAGGAAGTCAGCTCTCTGGGAGGATTGTGCTTTTTCTTGTTAGTTCCAGTTGACTGTAATTGTTATGACACTAGTTGATTTTTGGATGGAGAAGTGAAGCTGGTATGTGTTTATTTCTTGTTTTTATAAATGGAGTACAAGAGAATGGGGGACAGAGAAGCTATGACAGAAACGAGTCTGATCCAAAGTGCAGCAGAGGAAAGCTCAGTGGTCAATCACTCTTTGGAAAGAAACTTAGGAAGTATGAAAAAAAACCCCAATGTTTTCCATTCTGGGAGTTTTGCAATATTCCTAAGGCAGATTTAATGCTTTGAAGCTGCTGGTTTTGCTGTTTAATGTTTTTTGGCATTGTAAAAACAGATTGTTTGTAGAGTTACACTACCACTCATGTTCATGTGTGTGTCATATATTCAGTTAGGCAGTGAAAGAAACAACCATCAACACAGAGAAGGAAAAAACCCAAAAACCTTAGAGTTGAGGGTAGACAGACCAAACACCTTTTCCTTAGTCACTGTATCACAGCTTGTTTTTGATGACTGAGGTTTCAAAAGGAAGTAGTTCTCCACAGATGCTCAGTTTCTCTGGACATTGGCAGCATCCCAGGGACTCCCTAGGAAACTCTCAGATGGTTGGGTGTCTGCATGCAGTGCAGAGCTGCACACCTCAGGGTGCTATCCTGGCTGTAAAGAATTCTCAGCTGAATGTCACAGAAACCTCAGTGTGTGTTTTGGCTTTTTTTAAGCCTGAGTGACTTGTCTTTTGATTTGCAATAATGCCAATTATTTTCTTCTTTGTTGGTAAATCTAGAACTCCAGTGTCCTTGCTGCCAGGTCATACCCTCTCAGAAGTAGGGATCAGTTGCACGATATGCAGAGAAAACTTTGGTTTGAAAGTGAATGTGAACAGGGATAACTGGAGCTGATGGTGTCTTCATTGTTTATAGGTAGGGTTTTTTCACAGTCTGCTCCAGGGACACCACCAAAGACAATAACGATCTCTGAGAGTGGAGTCATTGGATCATCTTTGAGTACATCAACACAGCAGACACCGAATAAAATAGCTATCTCACCACTCAAATCCCCTAATAAGGTAAGGACCTGTCTGGCTGCAGCCTTCTCTCCCTCCTGCACAGTGGTCTGAATGGAGCTCTCTGTGTCTTTGCTACAAGCTGTTTATTATCTCTTCAGAGATAATAAACATATCTCCAGAGTCCATAAAAATATCCCCAGTCTCCGTTGTGCATCATGATGCTCTGTGGTAATGCCCTAACCTAGATTTTTTTTTTTTGCAATTGGCTCCCTTACTGTGGTTTTAAGTAAATATGCACTACTGCATTAGTCTCCCATTCCTGCCATTTCTTGCCATTCCCTAAGCATCCATTCTGAGAACAGCTGTTCCCTCTTAGTGCTCGAACTATTTTTAATGCCTTCATAAAACCTCAACAGGCTGTTTAAGAAGAGGCCTCGATAACGTTAATAGGTCAGCACTTATTAACCATTGCCTGCTACTGCATAGGAAATTCAGTCTTTCCTAGTCACGTCTTGAAGTAAAAGAGATTTGCAATGGTCCTTGACAAATACAGAGCTGGAGATTGACACAGGTGGGCAACAGAGCAAGTAACTCATCCATCTTGAGCTGCATAACAAGGCAACACTTGTGTTTTAGATTTGTTGAAATTGTCTCAAGAAGAGGAATATTGCTGGAGAAAGGGGCAGAGGGGGACAGGATGCATTTTGTATGCTAGCTAAATATGTATGAAAAGTGGAGTAAGAAGAAAGAGCTCTGTCAGTTTGGCTGTGCTTTAGTGATGTCATGTACAAAGGGAGTGAAGGACTTGTGTTTGACAGCTCTTAGTGAGGGAATCAACATGAAGAAGGAGTGAAAAATAATAACTCTAGAATCAAAATGAACAGTGAGTGTGAAAAGATCTTCCTTAAGGCTGCACCTTGAATTTGCCATAGATAAGTAATTCTAAATACCTTTTAAAAGCAAATGCTTTCAGAACCTGGGATTTTTCATAGAGCAGAAAGAAGTTTGGGACCTAAAATAGAAAACCAGCCTTGGAAGTGGTGTAGCAATATAGGACATTCAAACACTGCACTGCAGAAATGCAGGCAAAAGACTGGATATCTATCAGAATCTGGAAAGCAGATTTGAAAATACTCATGGTGTTATACTTTGACTAAATCAGTAGTGTCAGGTGAGATTTTTTTTTTCTTTTCCACAGCTCTTCTTTTAAATTTCTGTTTATGATGAAATAGTCATGGTACCAATTATAAAGCTGTTAGAAATCCATCCTGACAATGCTCAGGCTTCACTGGGGTAGTATCCTTTAAAAAAAAAGAAAAAAAAAAAATCAAACCAAAGGAAAAGAATAACCCCTCACTCCCCACCACATGCTGTGCCAGGTTTCTGCAAGGCCTTTTGGTGCTGGAAACCAGCAATGCCTTCAAGTTTCTAAGGGACTTATTTGCTGTTGTTGCAGCTGGACCCGTGTGAGCTGTGACTACATACAGGGCCCTTGTTCATATGAAGAACTCTGTGTGCTGGTAGAGAGCTGCACTTTCATGAGGAGGGGAATGTGTATGTACCAGAGTCTTGTATCCTGCAAGGAGATTTAAACTGCTTCTTTGTTTTGCCAAGCAGCTAACAGTGGTGTCAGTGGCCTCTCAGCCTCCCAACTCCCCTCAGAAGACGGTGGGCGTCCCCCTGAATGTAGCTTTAGGACAGCAGATCCTCACAGTGCAGCAGTCAGCACCCTCCTCCCCTGGGAAGGCTATAGCCAACCATACAACTGCCCAGGTACAGACTGACTTTGCTTTGTCTTCCAGCGTGTCTGTGTCGTTGCTTGTGGGAAAGTGGAGTGTTGGGCAGCACATTGGCAGTGGTCAGTCCCAGGGTGTTCCTGTAATGGTGTTTGCTTGAGAACTGGCAGAAGGATTGCCTTGAGGAGCACATACTTCTTCAGTTGAGAGGTGCAGACCATTGTAAGCCTGTCCAAGGACATGCTGGTAGAAAGCAGCTTTCCAGCTTGGAAAGCTCCTCTTGGTGCAAGGTCATGTCTCTGTACGCTGAATCTCCCAAGTTGTCTGAAAAACTCCCTCTGACATGATGAAGAGTTCTTTGGGTGGTTTTCCTCTCTTCCACCACTGGCTAGGGCTTCTTTCCAGGTGTTTCTGAGGTTTGTGACAGTGGAGTTCATTCTTGTGATAGAGGTCTGCATAAGCAAAACACCATGGTCTGAAACCTACAGAACTAGAAATTATTCTTTTCCTGTAGCTCATTTCTAGAAAAATAGGGATTTCCATAATAGCTTTTGTAAATTGATTTGCACAATAAATCACAAGACAAATTAGGCTTTTCTTACAAACTACAGTTCTTACTGTTTTCCTTTTTTGTAATCATAGGTGGATTTTTTTCTATCATAATGTATTCCTGTTTTGGTAAACATGAAGAGATGTGTGTGGGTGGTAAATAACCAGAGTGTGGTTATAGCAGGGAGTGGACACAGCTGCATGTACAGCACAAGACCAGAAACACAAACAGATTTTGCCAATCTCCTCTTACTGATACAGATGATAATTAGAATGCTGATATGGGGATGTGGATACCAGCATGATTTGAATTTTATTTTCTTTCTCCAGAGTAAAACTGTCTTTTGAAACAGTTGTTAAAAGGTTAAGACACTCTAATACAAGCAACATAAGTGGGAAAACGGAGGTGTCTGTGGGGTATACGTACTGAGTTCTGATCCAGAGCTATCTGACACAACACAAGGCTTTCACCTCTCTTCACATGCCTACAGAAGAATTGCCACTTGAACTTTACAGTTTTCCCAGTTATCCTTGGATTGTAGCCTCTAATTTGTGTGTTGGAGAGAGCTTGGCCCATACTGATCCCCTGTGATAACACTTTGTCTGTGGCTGTGCTTATTTTGTATTGCTCTGGCTTGTTAAGGTTTCAGTGTATCAGGGGAAAATAAATTCCAAGAAAACACATCTTTAAAGCCAAGGCTTGTGTTCCAGTGAAAGGTGTGCAAATTGAGATTTCATTCGTGTAGTTGCTGTAAGATGGGAAAACGTTCTGATAAGAATTCACATCATACTATCAACCAAATTTAATACTAAAACTTAATGTCAAGGACAATATGTTTAATATCAATATTAAAGGATACTGAGAAGAAAAAGCTGGGCTCCAAAAGGAGTTAGATGGAGGGAGAAAAGGGAGGAATAAATCAAGGTTTGAGGTTGAGCAAGGCTGGAACAAGAGGCCATTATCAAACCAGTACACTTATGAATGCATCTAAATAAAATAAAAACAGTTTGTAGTTTGAGCAAAATTGGAAAGGTGAAGTCCTGCAAATTCCAGGTGTACTGCTATTCCAGCTGTGAGGTAGCACAGGTCTGGCAAGCTCCCTTTCTTTCACCATTTTGCCTTTATTCGTAATGAATTTATTTTGCTACTCCTCATTGTTCTTGCTTCTTTCATTTCTCAGCTTGTACTCTCCTTCTGATGTATATCAGTTTATGGACTCTGTTCCATTTTCTTTTCAAGGGTTGCACAGTGAATTCTGTGTCTTAACAGGATGTGTCTGTACACATGGAGATAAATCATGTTGCAGTCCAGCACAAACAGTTCTGCTAGTTCTTACCACGTGCTGCTATTAGTAGGAATATTTCTAGGTTTGCTTGTCGCTTGGTTTTGGAATACAAACTGAGCAGTGTTCTCTGTAGTCTCCTGAAACAGTTTGGGCAGACATTGTATCTGAGGAAGTGAACTGAATCACCCTCTTCATGTAAATATTGGTCTACTCTGGTGTTGGGTGTAGAGCATTGAAAATGGAACTGAGTTTGCCCTGAGCTATAGAGAAACATTCAGTCTCTTTGCATCTGTTCTACTTTTTGAAAGCAAAATGGGGATAACTGGCTTCCCTCTCAAGGATGCAAAGGTTATGGTAGAGTTGCTCACTAGCAAATTGAGGAATAAACACATTGATGTTCTTTCTGCCTTTGTACAAGTAACTTCGTGCTGTCTGTGTTGGCTTAACAGGCTGTGAAATCAGCAGTGCAGACCATTACTGTAGGAGGAGTGGGTACATCTCAGTTTAAGACAATTATTCCCTTGGCAACTGCACCCAATGTTCAGCAGATTCAGGTACCTGGAAGCAAGTTCCATTATGTCAGACTCGTTACTGCCACAACAGCCAGTAGTTCAACCCAGTCGGCCAGTCAGAACCCCAGTACGAATACTCAGCCTCTTCAGCAGGGTAAGTGCTGCTGTTCATGCATTGTGTGAAGCTTTTATTGGTTTTTTTTCATGTTGTCATGTAAGCATTAAAATGAATACATAGTAGAGTTCTGTGAAGACTGCCAGATGTACTTGGTTCTGTGGTAAGACTCCTATAAATTTGATATTGTGCTGTTACCGCTGATTTGTATGTGGAAATGCTCCTGTGTGTCAAATTGCTCTGTAGTTGGGCCTGAATCCTTGGAGCATTTTTAGGTTGCTTTTCCCTAGTGTATCAGCTTTGTGAGTGACTTGTGGCAACTTCCAGATCCTCTGTATGAGAAGAGTAAAGCCAGGACAGCCCACAAACACATTACCAACACTCCTGTAACATGAAGATCCTTCCATGTAAATCCACATAAATTACTTTAGAAGTGCCCAATGTTTCTACTGGTTTCTGTCCATACTGTGATGGAATCAAAGATTTCCAGCCAAGCTGTGGCTCTTGTATTCTCCCTTTGCTAAGGAAAATCCAGTGTCCAGAGGAGGTCTGCACCAAGCTGCTTTTGAAGTCATTGCTGTGAAATATGTGTACAGGCTCTTGTGCCAAATATGTGTTTGCAGAGGTGTTCTTTAGACCCAGGTGCTGTATGCCATGAGGTCAGGCAGAGCATTGTTGCAGCATTAAGTACCTCTGTGTTATGCACATGTGAAAGTCTGAAGGACTGAACTGTAGGCTTTGAATAACGTGTTAATGTGATGTTGTCTCTTGATACTAGCGAAGCCAGTGGTGGTGAATGCGACCCCAGTGCGTATGTCTGTTCCCATAGTGCCAGCACAGACTGTGAAACAGGTGAGCTAAATGTCAAAGGCACATTCCTGACTTGTTTTGGCTGGACAGATTAAAAAAAAAATCTGTCTCCAGCTCTGTAATGAAATGTCCTATTAATAAAATTGCCTTCTGAATCAATGAAGCAATGATTTCACAAAGACTTCTTTTTCTCCAGGTGGTGCCCAAACCAATCAACTCAACTTCACAGATAGTTACTACTAGTCAGCCCCAACAAAGACTTATTATGCCAGCCACTCCCCTGCCACAGATACAGCCCAACCTCACCAACCTCCCACCAGGCACTGTACTGGCACCAGCACCTGGCACAGGAAACGTCGGGTATGCAGTCCTTCCAGCTCAGTATGTCACACAGGTATGGTGTTACTGCTCCTCAACTGGCACCTGACACCAAGGCCAGTTTCTTTTAGGGACCCTTGGCAGAATGGCAATAGTACTAAATTACAGTTACAATTAAAAGCATGATTTTTTTTTTTCTTATCAGAATAGCACAGGATTTCTGTAAGCAGAATCAGCATAGTACAATGTTGAGTAGCATAGTGCAGAATTTATAATGCAAACTTATAATAAAATTTATCATTCTAATCACCTAGATCTCAACTTATAGCTTCTGATCGCCTACACCCTCTGCAGATTGGATCAGCTCTTGATGCATGGTTTGCTTCATCAGTATATCGTTCTGTAGACTCAAAAATCATGTCAAAGAGTACAAGTCACTCAGTCCTTGGAGGTGACCCTGGCTACTGGGGTCATGGGTCTCATGTCCAGCAGCAGTTCCAGTCCAAGTTCTACACAGTTGTAGCTGCTTGATTTTACAGACTGTGCTCTCTGTGCTGTTACACTTCCCTGTTCTGTGACAGTTGTCACCACCCCCTGGTTGTGTGGGTGGCTGAGATCTTCACAGCTAATAAGGAAGACAGTAATTGCCCTGGTGCCCAGGGATCTTGAGGCCTGTAGTGAAGGGAGGAAGAAATCTGTTTGGTTTGTCTATTTGGCTCACAGGACCTTCAGGGCCTGATAAGGAGGAGAAAGGGAGCACATATGTGACCTGCTTGGTCAGAGAGAGTGGCTGCTTGCATTATAAAATTATGTTAGCTGATGCTAACCACATTACCAGGGGTCAGAAGCAGTGGTACCCGTCGCACCAACCCATGTCTAGGGGTTAGATTTTTGCTCTTTGCCAAGATGTGACCAACATTCTGCACGAAAAGGAGAAAAACAAAACCTTCTGCTGAAGGCTGACCTGGCAGTTTGTAGAAACAAGGGCTCTGGTAGCTCATGGCATTACTGGTACCAACCTCAGTTCTGGTTTCCTTGTGCTTTTGTCACAGCTGCAGTTTGACCCTGAAGACTGTTGTGTCCTCCCAGTTTACTTGTACAAATGTTACCTAAACTAAATAGCATTTGTGGGACCTTTCCTCAGAGGTTTTGTGTGCCAGTCACAATCTGTCCCCTTTTGCCTGGTCCCAGTAGGTCTATATTTTGCTATGTGCCAGTCTGTCTCCAGAACCTGTCCCAGCAGGAGAAACTGTCTGCATGTAGGTAATGCTAAAGAAGCCAGGATGTTGTCCTTTGGCAGGTTCTTGTGAGGTTTGGGGTTTATAACATGAAAAATAAGCTGTGAGTTCAGGTAGAACCTGCAGAGAAGTTGGAATGCAAACCATTTCATTTGCTTTTATTCCATAGTGAGTGGCTTGTATATAAAGAAAGCTATTAAAGTAATTTGTGCAGGAAGCAATCCTGCTCTGTTAGGGGGAACGGTTGCTTAGGAAAAGGGGGGGCGAAATTAACATGTTTTTAGGAGCAGGAACTGTTTGTGGTCTGAACATTCCTGTGTGTAATTTCTGTCATCAGTATGGCTCTAGACACTGTAATGGAGAATGAAAACATGATCTAAATCAATGTTTTTATGCTCAGAATGGAGGCAGGAGGTTGCCACGTGGTTCAGGTTCTATAACTGTCTATAGCTTTACTTACAAGCAATTTATTTTCATAACAATATCTGGGAAGCTAATTAAAATATTAGGTACACATCCTCTTGTGCATGCTTGAATTTCTTTTATGTCACACATCAACCTTTTCTGTTTTGTTAGCTACAGCAATCATCCTATGTATCCATAGCAAGCAACACCGGCTTCACAGGGACATCTAGCATCCAGTCCCAAGCACGACTGCCATTCAATGGGTGAGTTTGGTTTGGAGGATTTTCCAAGACAGTCAAGTATGCTGCAGTGTGATTATTACCTCTGACTAAAGGGCATGGATTTCTCTGACAGCTGAGCCGGTCTCTTGATCAAAGCTGTGTTTTCCTTTCTGCTTTTTGAACTCATGTGGCAGGAGGTTGACCTGAAAGTTCCTTGTTGCTCGTTTTTTTTATTTTGCATCAGCACCTGAGGGCTACAGGCTTCAACTATTTCCAACCATTCCTGGAAAGAGGGACTGGACATGTTGTGGTACTGGACTAAGCATCTATGAGCTAGATGATTAGTACATGCAGAAATGCAGCCAGACAGCAAAATGGATCCTGATAGGAGACTTTCAGTTTTTTTCAGTCTTGCATTTTTTCTTTAAGGATGAAAATAACAGCTCACACAGTATTTTTCCTGTACCAATCCAGCAGGCTTAGCTGTTCTGCACAGTCCTTTTGTGTTACTGTTTGCTGGAAATTGTAAATGCCAAGGTGCTTTTTGTTGCTGCAGCCTCAACTGTTGCAAACTAATCCCAAATCCAGATGCAGCTATTTAAATGAACAGGCTGGATTTAATCTCCCTGGTATTATGTGCAGAAATTGCTGGATAGGGCAGGAACAAATCTCATCAAAAGTGATTAGTGTCGCAAAATCCAAGTTCTAAGAGCAGTTAAAGACTATGTCCAATATAAAATTTATCTATAAACCGAATATCATGTTTTGGCTTGCTTTCCTATTATTCCAGAGAGTGATTTTGGGGGTTTTTAATTCCAATTAGAACAAAAGGAAAGGCACAATCATGTTGTGTGAACCTTGGTTGGATCTAGTTCTGCTGCATGTAGAGGAGTCCTGGGGAAGTTTTCTCTGACTCCAGTTTTCAGTTATAGTGTTTCCTCTAGCTTTAAGCCTAATTTCCACTTTAGGGATGCATCCAGATTGGCAGCAAATAATCCATCTCTTTCTGGGTTGGAAAGGCATTATATGAAGGACTATAAAAAATAGTTACCTAAATGCAGTCAAAAAACCTAATGCAAGGGGAATATAAGGGTTTTTTTCAAAGTTTTTATTATGAGCTATTTACTTGTATTTAAAATAGGAAGAAACTGATAAAACAGTGTGTGTGTGTGTATATATAAATGCACTTTTTCCTCCCACAGAATAATTCCTTCTGAATCTGCAAACCGCCCCAGGAAGCCTTGCAATTGTACTAAGTCTCTGTGTTTGAAATTGTAAGTACAGCTTGGTATTGTTTGCATTTTTTGAGCCTTTTTTAACATCACAAATTGATGACAGGTATCAGAATATGATGGGTTTAAGTATGGCAGAAATTTTGTGTCTCGATGCTGATTTAAGGTTGCTGTTGGTGGAGATGTGGCAGAGCCTGTGTCATTTTGCAGTTCTTATGAGCTAGATGGATCCTGACATGTCTAACTTTGCAGCCCTGTTGTGTGGTGGAGCCAATTCCACTCAGCAGCTCTAGTTGCATTGTTGCACCATGAGTGAAAGAGCATCCCATGGTGTCATTACTGGGCATTTACTGTACTTTGGTGAAGTACATCAGTAATACCATGCTGGATCAAGTCCTTCAGAAAAATTGGGCTGTGTATCTGTTATTAAAGGACTGAATAGGCATGTGATTATTCACTGACAGGTCTGAGTTTTGCTTATCCTTGCGAGATATTTTGCTGTCCCACCCAATGCATTTGTAAGAATTTGACATCAAAGCATTTTAAGCTGAGGAGAGTTTCGTTACTGTGAGGCAAAGTCAGTACCAATTTTTTGAGATCGTAACGGGAGGAGATACTGAAATTACCACAGTTTCAGTTGGTTCCCTGAATCCTAGACAATGAAGAGGAAATCGGGGTGTGGTGCTCAAAGGGAAAGTGATGCAATGGTATCTGAACCCAAGTTAGGAAGTGTGTTTAAACTCTTCAGCTTGGGTTTCTTTTTGTGTAGGGAGGTGTGCCCTGGACTTCCTTGTCTTGAAATTCTGTTGCATAGAAGACATAGTAAACAGGAAGATGTGTAGCTGTTTTTTCAGATACTTTGCATATATGACTGACCTCCTAGTGCCTAATGTATGTCAGAGGTGTAGGGTTTTCAACTTGGTTTAGTTTTTGGTGCCTGAATGTGCTAGAGATGCTGGGAGAATGATGGCATCACTGGAGATACTTTGCTGTTTGGAAGCAGACTTTTCTTGTAAATTGCTGTAATGATATCTTTAAGTGGCTTGGCTTTGGTGCAGAGCAAATGACTAATTCACTCTGGCAAAGGTGCTTTCTCACTGGTAAAACTTTTTCCTGTCTGGAAGGGAAGTTGTTTTTTCCCAAATGCATGTTAAAGGTAGGCACATAGCCCATTCTACAAAGAAGTGATCTCAGTTTTTTGCTTACTGATGTTCTGGGTTGATGCTGGCACTGTTTGTTTTGGGAACCAGGACTATTCCACTACTAAATTTTAAACAGGACAAAAAGGAGAGCTGTTACAGCTTGTAAAAGCTTTTGATGTGTTTGTCCCTGGGACCATTCATAGAATCAAAGAATCAACCGAGTTGGCAAAGGCCTCCAAGACCATCAAGTCCAACCCTACTGTGGTTACTAGACCATGGCACTAAGTGCCACATCCAGTCTCAGCTTGAAAACCTCCAGGGATGGGGAATCCACCATCTCCCTGGGCAGCACATTCCAATGTCTGATCACTCTCTCCATAAAAAAATCTCTTCCTAATATCCAACCTAAACCTCCCCTGGCAGGGTAAGTTTAGGTTAGATGAACTTCTTTGATGAACTCTGCCTCAGTTTACAGCTGCAAACAGCTTATGGGCAAAACCAGCAGAAAAGGCTTGTTGCTGTGTTAGTCAGTTTGCCTGTTAATTGGCACTCCAGTTCTTGCCTTTTGTTCCAGCTGTGTGAGAGCTCCTGAAGGCTGACTTGGAACTGGCTGGGAGGTAGGATGGCCCTGAATATGTGGATGACCCACAAGTCACCCTAGAAAAAAGCCTCATTAGCTTCTCTTGCTGCTGTGGGGACCTGTGCTATATGAACATCAGCTCAGATGGACATCTTTGAGTTGTACCTGTGACTTTAGACAGCAGCTTAGAGCTGTGCTAGATGATTGAGGCTCTGCAATGAAGCTAGTACTACTTGTACACATGGAGTCAAGCATAGGGTGACCCTTACCCTGATTGCTGCATGTGCATTTTGCCAGAGTAGGAACTTCTGCTACTGCCATCAGGACTAATACCAATGTAATGGTCATGTTTGCAAATGCCTTCTGCATCTTCTCTTTCAGGTATTGTGATTGCTTTGCAAATGGTGAATTCTGCAATAACTGCAACTGTACGAATTGTTACAACAACCTGGACCACGAAAATGATAGGCAAAAAGCAATAAAGGTGAGGGGCCTCTTCCCCTGTCCCTGGGATGAAAGCTGTTTGGCTTATGTCTCCTGAAGCCACAGAGTGGGTGTATAATGCCCTGATCTCCTCCCACATGTGCAAGGCTTATGTTCTTTCATTGCACCTCTAAATTCTGCTCCCTGCACGCAATGACTGACCATTTGGGTCTGCATTGACAGGCCTGCCTTGACAGAAACCCTGAAGCTTTCAAGCCCAAAATAGGGAAAGGGAAGGAAGGAGAGTCGGATCGGAGGCACAGCAAAGGGTGTAACTGCAAACGCTCGGGATGTCTCAAAAACTACTGCGAATGTTATGAGGTATGAAGCATTGTATCATCTTAAAGATAGTAACTTCTTCCTTCACTGCACTGACTTCTCTGATTTGCTTTGTTTCTTTGTATTGCTCTCAGGTTTTTCTCTACTGTTCTTTTCCATTGCTATAATGTTTCCTCTTCTCCCAGCAGGTTCCACATAGTAAGCCACCGTATGGCAACACTGATCACTTCTGTTGTGTAATTTTAATTTTAAACAATGTAGCAAATTTCAGCGTAGGCTTGGAGTTGTTCTTTCCTGAATAGCACATTTTCCTAAACAAATCTACTGCACCAAGTCCCTAGGAGGAGTTGAAGCAGCATCCTGCAGATGCTCTGGGGTAGAACATGTTTCTGGAAGTCTAAAGCAGAAGTTGTTACTTCCTCTGCCAACTGATCAGTCTGTGGATTTAGAGACAGTAGCAGACTGAACTCTCATAGCTAGCTCAGCCATCTAAATACTTGCTGCACACTGGAGGTTGGTAAAGAAGGGGATGAGTGGGAAAACATTAATTTATATTTGAGTCAAGTGTATATTGTGGGAAGGCATCTCAGCTTGAGGTGAGAACTTAGAGACAAAACTACTACTTGGGAGTTTCTTCTAGTGCCTAATTGGTAAGAGATTAAAACAAGATACCTTTTTGTTGTGACTTGCCAGAAAGGGAGTTAAGGTTGCAACAGATTTCTTACATTTTTGTTTGTTTCTTTCAGGCAAAAATCATGTGTTCTTCCATATGCAAATGCATTGGCTGTAAAAATTTCGAAGAAAGCCCAGAGCGAAAGACATTGATGCATTTAGCAGACGCTGCAGAAGTTAGAGTCCAGCAACAAACTGCTGCAAAGACCAAGTTATCTTCCCAGATCTCAGATTTGCTGACCAGGCCAACACCAGCACTCAGCAGTGGTGGTGGGAAGTAAGTTAATGCTGCACCCTGTTTAAGTTGTTTCTAACATGGGGTTCTGATGTATGTGACAGGTATGTCCCTGTCATCTTTGCATGCTGTCTGTGTAAGCTGCTGCAGTTAGGGGAATGCAGTACCTTCCGTGGGACCTAGGGCATGCCAGGCTTAGCTGTAACTTAAGCATTGTCATCACTGCCATGTGCTCACAGAAAGCATGAAGTTCACTTTCCCGTTTACTGACTATAGTCCTTGGGCTGCTCCTTTTTGAAGTAAAAGCTGGAGAATGGTTCTGTATCCCTGGGCATTTTGATGCCTGTTTCAAAATGCCCGTCAGTGGAGGCAGGCACCAGAGCAGAATTGGCCCACTAGTTCATAGAATCATAGAATTTTAGGGGTTGGAATGGACCTTACAGATCATCTAGTCCCAACCCCCTGCCCTGGGCAGGGACACCTCCCACCAGAGCAGGTTGCTCAAGGCTCATCCAACCTGGCTGTGAACACTGCCAGGGTTGGGGCAGCCACAGCCTCCCTGGGTAACCTGGGCCAGGGTCTCACCACCCTCACAGGAAAACACTTTTTCCTAATATCTAGCCTAAATTTCCCCTCCTTTAATTTGAAACTGTTACCCCTTGTCCTGTCAGTGCAGCTCCTCACAGAGTCCCTCTCCAGCTCCTTGTAGACCCTTCAGATATTGAAAAGTTGCTCTGAGGTCTCCACGCAGTCTTCTCTTCTCCAGGCTGAACAGCCCCAACTCCCTCAGCCTGTCTGCATAGGGCAGATGCTCCAGTCCTCTTAGCAACTTCGTGGCCTCCTCTGGACTTGCTCCAGCAATTCCCTGTCCTCCTTATGTTTGAGGGCACCAGAAGTGCACACAGTTCATTTGACTGTTGCGAGCTGAAGCTTACTCACTCCCTGTTGCTTTGTCTAAAGACTCAGGAAGCAATAGGACAGATTGTTTTTGTGCTAAAAAGTTGCCCAGCCCTGGAGTTAGCATGTTTTTTGCAGAGACTCAGTGGGTGTTTCTTTGTTTCAGGCTGCCCTTTACATTTGTAACCAAGGAGGTGGCTGATGCGACCTGCGAGTGCCTCCTGGCACAGGCAGAGCAAGCAGAGAAGATGGGCAAGTCCAAAGCTGCAGCAGAGCGGATGATCCTGGAGGAGTTTGGACGCTGTTTGATGAGAGTTATTAGCTCTGCAGGGAAGTCCAAAGGTGACCCTTGTGCCATGAACTGCTGACTCATGCACATGAGCCACGATGAAGTGGACTGAAGAGAACACTTAAGGCACAGGGACACTTTGGTTTAGCATCAAGGATTTAATAAAATTTGTTAATTTGGTGCTTGTTGTAAATTGACCCGTGTAAGATTAAAACAAGAAAATCTTTTATAACAAGATGTAGAGCCTTTTAAAACTCAGCTAAATCCTCTTCTACTTAAGACAATGCCTAAAGGTCAATTCTTCTTCCCAATGTACAGCTTTTACCCTGGGTTTCTAAAACATTAGATGTGTTCTTCCCTAACCCCCAGAATAATGTCTGAAGGGCATATATAAGTTATTATAATATATTATTTACAGTGTATGTATTTGCATCACTTTGTGCATACAGGAAAACACAGGTGATGTCAACAGCCAATTTGTGCTTTGGGTGACAGGCCTGTAATAAGGAGGTACCAATGTATCCAAGAGAATTCTGAAAGGAAGTATGTAAAAATGAGCATCTAAATGGAAGGTAGTACTTGTATTTAGGACCTGACACAGCATGTTCCTTTAGTGCACAGAGCACTGTGAAATACATAGGCAATAATACAGAGGGATTTCTTACAGATTTAGCATTGAGCAAGTCGTGGAGAATCTTGTTGGAGCAAGGCCCAAGGAATGTAGAGGCGAATAGGATTAATGGGAATTGTTGATAGGAATGTGGCTGAGAGCTCAGGTGTTTCTTAAGCTGAAACTTGAAGGCTAAGACAGTGGCCTCTTCTCAGAAGTGAGGAAGAGCAGCCACACCACAATGCCAGACTGTCTGCCCAGCACAGTGTTACCTCTGTTGCTTAGGTGAAGCTTGGTTTTTTTGGGTCTGCAGCAGCCTAATCCCTCACTGGAAGCAGAGCTGTGCAGTCCATTGTGTTTTCTAAGATCAAGCTGTAACCCTGGAAAAGTGTTTAAGCCCGAGAAGCTGAAGGTATGGGAGATGACAATCTGCATCTGAATTGACTTGCAGACGAAGGTAGGGATCGTGTTCAGCCTGGTTAGGGTATTCAGGATGCTGCATGTTGGTAATTTACTTGGCATAAGGGCTTTTTTAGCATCCTTTAGAATAATTGTGTGAGCTGTGGTCACAGAAGATACTAGCACAGAATCAGGATTGCTACAAACAGACACAGATCCTTTTACACTAACAGAGGGCAGTCAGCTCTAGCCTGGGTATAGACTAAGGCAGGGGATTTTTTTCAGTATTTGTTACAGGCAATCTTAGATCACATTTTTGATAGTGGAACACATTTGTAAAATTAACCTGGTAGGTTACTTACCTATTATGAACATCCATTAACCATGTTTAATCACAGGCATTTTTATTACCTGTTTCACTGCAGCCTGAACTAGCTATGTTTTTTCCAAAAGGGATTTTGTATTCCTTGTATAAAACTGTAAATACGAAGAAATGCAGCAGAGCTCTTTCTCCAGATTTTCTAGCAGAGCCAGGCAGGGGAAAGGTAGGGGCTATGCAAACCAGCAGCAGAAACATGTGCCTACATGTGTGAAGGCAACAGGATGGCAGGATGCTCCACCTCACAGCCCTGTGCACTGAACAGAAAGCTCTTGACCCTTCTTTGGTGCCTCCTCAAGATGCCTGGGAAGCATGAAGGGCCTGGGAGGCAGCTAGCAGCAGTGGAGAGCACACTGAGTGGCCATCACAGACAAGCTTTGACCTACCAGTCACTGCCTGAGGGGCTCTGTCTACTATTAACATCTCCCTGAGCATAAATAGCAAGTATATTTGTGCAAATCTGGAAAGGGAATCCACCTCTCATGTAAGTAGATGCCATTTTTTTTCATAATTAGGACTTGGATTTACTAAAGAATCAGTGCAGTAACTTTACCTGTAGATAGTGCAGATACTCCATTTTCTTCTAGTGACCTAATATAGTATGTCCAGTAAGATTTGTATAAATGTAAATTAGTGTAAGTGAATAAAGTAATACCTACTTACGTTATTTTTCAAACAGATTGCAATATGCCTTTTGTTTAGACGTCAATCCATGTTAATTTTGTACATATTCCATGTCTTACTTTAAACTGCACCTTTTGTGATGTGTATTTATATACAGTGTGCAAAAAACACTTGTGAAATTTAGATTACAGTTGTAATTATGTATGATGGCATTGCTGGAGAATATTTTGCTTGTAAAGACTTTGAAGGTGCAATCAAATGCTCTTAGTTCTTCTATTTTGTTTTGAACAAGCTTTCTCAAATATTAAGCTTGGATTCCTCTCTCCCTTCTCCCTGGTGTAGAGTGTGTGAATTGGGTTTTGTACTTCCTTAGCCATTTGCATCAAACAGCTGGACAAGATTGACAGTCAAGTTCATCCAGTTACATAAAAATAATTGGGAACAGGGCAAGGGTTCATTTTATAGTTCTGTTTACATCCAAAAGTAGAAAAATTAAATTTATATTTACAAGACCTATTCAAAGAATACACTTTTCTATATTGTACAAATTAAACAGTCAGATAAATCACAAAAAAATAAACATTTATACTATTCTGTAAATACGATTTTTTTTGTGCTCCTTTCCTTCAGCAATGACAAATGTACACAGAAGATTCTTCACTGAAGTATCAAATTGAAGCTGTTAACACTAGGTCCACTTCTGATGCAGGTACTGACTTGGATTTTCGGTATGAGACCAAATCCTGCCAGACATAAACATCCCTTAGTTACTGTCATGCATAGCAATCCATGGCATGTTGTGGCACAGTTCATAACAGGCCAAAATATGTCAGCCAACACAGCTCCAGGTGGCTGAGCTCACATAATTTCTCAATTGTTTTTGAGCTCTTTAATGAGAGCAGTTTTTTCACACGGCAGTCAGCGGATGGACAAGAGTTCTGCTCAGACTGAGCGGAAAGATCCGAGTCAGGGAGTCTTAGGAGCATTTTTAGGATGATGAGTGAACAAAAGATGTTACTGGACTGAGCTTTTTCCTTCAGTGCTGTGAGACAAGGCTGTCAGTTGCCTTGGGCTGCAGTAAAGAAGCAATGAGTTGCTCAAAGTGACCTAGGGGTGGGTTCATATGAACAGGATGGAGCTGTTTCAGAGGGAGATGGTGAATGCCTGAGCAGGAAGTTGCTGGGAAGAGAAAGCAACGTCCAAGAGACACTGTGGGAAAAGAAGTGGTGTAGACAATCACTTGGGTGCAACTGTGGAGTTCTGAATGCTGAAAAATTCCAGTGAAACGTGACAGTTCCTGCAGTGAGTGCAGCCAGCAGTATTTGGTGGACAGCAGCAAGTCTGTAGTTCTGGGAAACAGAACTTGTTACAAATTCTTGTAACATTGGATAACTTTATTAAGTTAGGAAACTGCCACACTTCTAATAATGTGGTTTTGCTCAAATGTCATTCTACCAAACCCTGCAAAACTTCCTCAATGTCTCTGTCATCAGTATTTCAGTGAACTACAAAAGGATGTATGAACTGTGGTGGCCAAGGATGGGCAGGTCAGCCACAGGAATGCACAGAGCCCAAGATCAGCCCATCTGTACAGCACCCACCAGCAGCAAGTGTACTAAATCCAGGAGGAATTCAGTGGGAAAGCTCTGTGCACAGCAGAGCTGCTGTGTTCACCTTACCCCAGTGGTCAGGAGCTCTTGTGCTTCTCCCTGCAAGAGCATCCTGATCAGGAGGAGCCTATGAATTGAGCAAGACAAGCTCCTTCAGGTATAAATAGGGAATAGAGCAGGTTTATGTCCAGCTGTGATGAAGTGCCTATTCTTTATGGCTCAGCTCATACTGGGCCTGGGGGTGTAGGCAAGGCAAGTGTTACACCATCATCTACCGCTGGGATTTCAGCAGCATTTTGCCAGTTGTCCTAAAAATTGCATCTATATGGGAAATAGTTCCCTGCAGAGTCTCTTGTAGTTGGAATGGCTCCATGGCAGTGATGGCTTCAACATGACTTTTTGCATAGATAATTGGAGTGGAAAGAAGTCTAGAGGCTTTGGCTTGTTCCTCCCAGCAGAGATTGCATAAGGTTCTGTAGTGCTGCTGCTCTCAAAGCAGAGCTTGAGGAATTGAGTGAGTAGGATTAAAGGGAGGGGATGAAGAATACAAACCAACCAGGGACAGTTTCATCAAGTCACTTGTAGGCAGAATGGCACCTTTAATATTCCTGCCTTAGTATGTGGTGGATCACCATTTTTCATTCCATCTTGAAAGTAACTGAACAGCAAGCATTATGGGAATGAGTTGCCTTCCATCTCTATGGATACAACTGATGTTCTGCATGGCAAAGGGAAGTAATTTAGCAGCAGTTATGCCAAACTTTGCTATTCCAGGTAAAGCACTGGATGCAGCTTCCTTGCCATGGAAATGAACTGATTGAAGAAGTCTGTCCTACTTGGTGGCATCAAAGCTATGATTCAAGTAATAAACATCAAAAGGAGACTGCTTTGTGCCCTGGGCTGCAGGACAGCCCAGCCCTGGGAGGATGGGGCTATGTGGCACAGTTGAGTAGGTGAGCTGATGGGGCCATGTCATGGGACCTGAAACACTCACCCTGCTGCAGCACACCCATGCACTGGTTTGATACTGTAGTCCCCCCAGCAGAGGATCGAGACTTAAACAGCTTGTTTAGCTGTTCGATGAAACATGTAGGTATGGAGATAAGAGCTTAGAACTTGTGTACAACTCAAGTGTCATTTTCATGTCTTTATTCTCAAATAAAAGCTCTGCAAGCTTTCTTGCCTTTAGCTTCTACAAAGCAGATCTCGTGGTAAAATCAAATTGCCAGCACACATGATCCCTCCCACAACTGCATGGAATATGCATCAGTTTCCTCCTGGCAAGAGCACTCATAGCACTAAGCCACCCAGCACCTCTAGGGACCACTGCACTGTCTCCTGCCACTGTCCCAGGCACCTCGAGCAACCATTGTTCATCCTGACCTGCCACACAAGTTTCATGAAATCTGTGGCTGCTTTCCAAGATTGCTCTGCACAGTCAAACTCTGATCAGATAGTTTGCAGTGGCCCAACACACCACTGCTTATTAACACCAGTTTTGTTGGCCACATCATGGGAAGACACCACAGTGTTTCTTCACATATGTTGCTAGATCTGTCCATCAGTGAACCTCAGAGGGGACAGCTGTCCTTGGATCAGCAAAAAGTACTCATCATAGATTGTTAAGAAGTTGGAACGGACCTTAGAGATCATCTAGTCTCAACCCCCACTGCCATGGGCAGGGACACCTCCCACTAGACCAGGTTGGACATGGCCCCATGTGGGTTTAGCTGGACTGACTGCTACCCAGTGGTGGTGGAAACAAGTGTTTTCTCTTCAGTCTCTTCAATCTGTGACTTCCACAAGGGTATTTTAAGTTCAGCTGTTGGGCAGCATTTGTTCTGATGTTTAAGTAACATCGCGTTATTTTCTTCACTAAGATTGTGTAGTGGTTGTTGATGCTCAACTCCCCATTAAATAAGTGGTTTGTGAGGGTGGGGAAGAGAGGGCTTTCTCCCACAAGCTCCTGGAGCACTTTCTGTTCTAGAGACAAATGCCACAACTTAGTGTTTTTGTTGCCATCTCCCACTTTGCCATACCACTTTAGGAGCTGTTCTGAAACGCTTGTTATGCGGTACACACTTGCTGAGGGCAGACTCACTCCACCTAACTTTTTTACGTAGAGCACTGACCTGCCTCTTAGCCTGCTCTCATCTGACTCAAAGAGGGAAGCAAGGCAAGCCTCACACTGCAAGTCAGAGGCCAATTGCTCAGCCACAAAGCCAGCAGAGCAGGTGATGCTCTGTGCGTACAGTGACAGGTCTGTCAGCGCATCACCCAGGGCAGAGCTGTGCAGCAGGAGACCTGCACAGCAGGGGTACTCTGCTGCCACTGTCCTCCCACAAACTGGGTTATACTGAGCACGAATGCTGCCAAGGGTCAGGTCTCTCCTACGAGACAGGGATACGTCCAAGGAGCTGCGTGGTGAGCCTGGTGAGAGGCTGCAGCTGGCCAGCAGGCTGTGATAAGCAGCCTGGAATGCAGTGCAGGTAAGATTCCCACTGCTGCCACAGGCTTGTTGGATGGCCCTGAGAAACAGCTCCAGCGGGTCGAGGCTGAAGGCATGGGTCTGGAGGTGGTGGGAAGGAGTGCCTTCTGGGCATGTGTAGTTGGAGTAAAGCCACTTGAGGCTTTCAGCATTGAGCAAGAAACTCAGAAATCCTAGTTTGCGTTTGCCCTTGATAATGTATCTCCCCATAGAGTCTGTTAAGGTGGCAAAGCAGCTCTTGGCCTCATTGAAGAGGTGGTTTATTTTGGTGTAATTTCCAGCTAGCAAAGGCTCCTTCAGTCCCTTTCCATAGGGATCTCTGCCATAAAACACCTCACACAGAGAGCTCATCAAACGCACAAACTTGGCGGTGCCACTGCAGTTCTGAAACGAGGGCAGGCCCAGCTTCTGCAGGTGTTCCAGTGCCTCAGCAACACCCTCACTGAACAACAGGGCAGCAAGGTTGACCTTCAGGTGGTAACTCTCTTTGCTCCCAGATCTGCCTGACTCAAGACTGCATGGCTCTAACACCCTCTGCTCCCGCAAAGCTGCCAGCTCCACCACATGCTGCCACCACACAGTGCCACTGAGCCACTGGACCTTCTGGAAGCACTGCAGAGCATTCCTTACGAGCTGGAGAGCATGATGAACGTCAAAGAAGTATGTGATGCTCTGAACAGAACCTGGTGGGTGCTGGAAAGTGCACCGAGTCCTTTTGGGATCCATCCTGATGCCCAAAGCTCTGGCAGTCTCAGCACCACGAGCAGAGGCACCCGATGTCACAGCCAGGACTCTGATCCCAATGTTGTTCAGCTTATTGATGGTCTGACGAAGCAGCTGAGCAAGTAAGCAGCCAGTTGTGCTGGTCACGAAGAAGTAGCCAAGTGGAGCTGTCCAGGGACTTGAGATGCCAACTGCCATGAGGACAATCACTTCTGAGGCCAGGGGAGCCTCATCAGCATCAAGCATGCCTGCTCCCACGTCAACAAAGCCTGTCAGACACTTGGTCTGTGGGTCCCACTCCTGCTGCTTCTGCAGGGACAGGTCTTGTACCATCACAGCACAGTAGCAGTAGGCCTGTTCCCCTTCCTCTATCTTCTCCTGAAGCCGGAGAAAAATGTCATTGCTGAAGCCTGCAGCAGCCTCAGTGTTAGACAGCCAACTGGAAAAAAAAAAGGGAGGATGTGATTAGGAGTTGTGGTTCTTAGAAAGCTGAAGCAACAATCAGTACCTTTAGCTACTTAGGCCATGGTCAGCCATGCCTGGAGCTGCAGAGCTGGCTAAGACACAGACTGAAGCAAGCAGCCCTGCCTTTCTTAATGTGTGTTCTGAGTTTCTTTCCTCACACCCTAGTCCTAGGAAGCCAAGGCAAGTACTGACCATGGAGGGAAGTAACAAAGCAGTTGCCTGTCCTTCCAATGTATAAGATCACATGACAACATGAAACAAAAAATTAAACCAAACATAGAAGTGCGTATCAGGCTATGCAGAGGGGCAGCAAACACCAACTGGCTTTCTCCACACTGCACCTCATAATCCAGTTTGTGAAACCCTCAGCAGTCTGTCTTGAATGCTACTCTTCTCAATACACTCCATCCACTGCCTGCTGACACCCCTTTGAGCAGATTCCTTAGAGGAAGCTGTGTAAAAACCCTACAGCCTGGCATGGGCAATGTGCATATCCCCTGGGCACCCTCCAACCGCCCTACAGGAATCTGAGACTTTAAACCTCCACCAGGAGAGTTTCTTCAGCCTTTGTTACAACTTCTTGTTAATGGGTCTGATAAGCACTTGAGGTAGTAAATTCTGACAAGCAGCCTGGTGTGTTGTGCTGTGACCCACATGCAGGAACACATTCCAGCTCTCTGAAATGAGGCCTATCAATATTTCTTGATGCTTTCTGCTCTGCTTCCATCACTAAAAACAAAGCAGGGAAAACCACAAGCGCTGAATGTCTTCAGGTCAGATCTGTTACACCAATTTCTACACGAGTACCTGGAAATCAATTCAGAATGAAAGAATGAGTGAATAAAGACTTGCTTGGTCAGGCTGTAAGGATGAGGAAGGGGAAAAATCTTCCGTAGATAATCATAGGCCTTAATATGGTAGAGGTGGAGGATACAAACAAATTGCCTCATTTCTGGTGAGTATTTTGCTCTTTGCCTCCAGCTGTGCAACTCACAAGGCAAATCTGCTCAAAAGAAAAAAAAGAGGTCAGCTTTAGTGAAGCAAGTAACAGAGGGATGCATCACAAACACTGGGGTGGCCTCTGGAACCACTCAGTCCTGAAGTCTGGTGTGAACATGTGCCCTACCACCCTGAGGCTAAGTTCCCAACGTCTTTCCCCTTTTCCTACTTAATGTCATTCTGCAGTTTTGAGTAAAGACTGAAACTTACATGTGGGTGCTGCTTAACAACTGACATAGCAAGAAAGAAGCCAGTAACTTACAGTCGACTCTGTGATTTCAAGTGGCTTCTTCATGTTATATCATCAATGTTAGCAGAACTTGCTTCTGAGCAGCAGAACAGACAAGGTTTTCCCAGTTAAACACACTCTATTCTTGAGTCACCTGATAGCTGAAGGTGGCACAGTTTAACACTTTTGGTTAACGATCTTACCAGAACACCCTCAAGCAATTGAATTTTTTGAGGAGATTTTAATTCTTCGCACAATTGGTTCTTGCAGTCCAGACCTAGAAATCAGAAAGCCTTTGTGCTACAGCACCAGACCTAGGAGACTAACAGTTGGGGATTACCACAAAGTTAAGCAAAGACATAGAACTGGGGGCAAGGGAGTGCACCCCGCGGAGCACTCTGCCTCGACAAGCATCCCCGGCAGTACCTGAAAACTGTGCTCGCAGCAAACTCACGATTTCCTCAGAAAGCTGCTGCTTCTCCACCAGCTCCCTGAGGATGCTCCGCA
>NW_008655221.1:0-2528 GCF_000695815.1 Acanthisitta chloris | reverse complement strand
TTCCAATCCTTAACATTCTATGATTCCATGATACCCATGGGCAGGGACATCTTCCACTAGCCCAGGTTGCTCCAAGCTCCATCCAACTTGGTCTTGAACACTGCCAGGGATGGGGCAGCCACAGCTTCTCTGGGCAACCTGTGCCAGTGTCTCACCACCCTCACAGTAAAAAACCTCTTCCTTACATCCAATCTAAATTTCCCCTCTTTCAGTTTGTACCCATTACTCCTTGTCCTATCACTACAGTTCCTGATGAGAAGTCCTTCTCCAGCTTCCCTGTAGGTGCCTTCAGATAATGGAGGATTACTATGAGGTTGTAGGGGAAAAAATCCATTAAAAATCAAAACAAAGCCCACTAATACATAAAACTAATATGTAATATTAGTTACACTTTGAAATATTACAGTATTAGGAATTTGCTGATGAGTGTCTAAACATTACTGATGAGTAAATAGTCATGTAATCTTACATACAAAAGTAAAATGAAATGAGTATTTACTGTCATTTCACTTTCATATGCAAAATGACATGAGGTTTACTTTCCCAGTGTGCACAAAATACTTTGGTCAGACTTGCACATCAAAGACTCACCTTACAGTTTACAGCTCCATAAACTTGCCACGTGTCCACCACATCTCTTTGGTCATACTGCATACACTTGACTTTCTCAGTGATGCAGACATTAACCTGAGGTTTGCCTTTATAAGTGTTGGATCTCCAAGCTGGCTGATCCTTATCTGTAGGCATCTCCTGAATGTCATCAAAGGAGGTGTTCAAGCTGCGGATATTGGTGTTCAAGGGGGTGCCAAGAGGACAGGCCTGGATGAGCAGATTTCGAAGGTGCCCTATTTTTGTGCTCATCTCAGCTTCGTTCTGCCAGCTTGGGGAGATGTAGTCCATAATTCCTAACAAAAGAGCCAGTCCTTGGGAGAGCCCTCTGACAGTGAGGAGGGGTGGCTGTGGCTCCAAGGACTCCTCAACCAGTGGAAGACATGCATAGATCAGTCCGCTCTTCTGGAACGCGAGCACGGGCCAGAGATCTCCTCCATCGGTGGACACTGAATATACTGACGAGTGATTGATTTTAGTACAGGTATCTCGGTGCTCCACAAAAATATGATCATCTGTAAGTCTCAGCTCAAACAGCAAAGCTTTAAGGAAAGCACTGTCAGAGGGGACAGGTACATATGTTGAGCCGTTGAAGGTCTCAGCACGCAGTTCGACCGTGGGGTAACGCCTGTGACAAGGAAATAAGAGTGTCTTAATGCCATGCACCTTTCTCCCACCCAAAATATCATACCAGCAGGGTTCCAGGTACCAGCAGAACCACCCAATCCCTTTGAGGGCTGTCAGAGTATGCAAAAGCATTATAAAAATATTTGGGATATGAACAAGAATGGTTTTTTCTTAGGTAGTCAAATAACTCCCAAAGGCTCCACTGGTCCTAAAACAAACTGTGTGTACATGGCAGCCAGCAGTGTCCTGATAGAAACAGTGATGGGATCAGAATCTAAACCTACAAAACTATTTAATGAGTACTTCCATGGAGACCTCATAGCAACCTTTCAGTATCTGAAGGGGCTACAGGGAAGCTGCTGAGGGACTCTTGATTAGGAACTAGAGTGACAGGACAAAGAGATTAGTTGAAAGAGGGGAAATTTAGATTAGATATTAGGAAGAAATGTTTTCCTTTGGAGAGTGGTGAGACACTGGCACAGGTTGCCCAGGAAGGCTGTGGCTGCCCCAACCCTGGCAATGTTCAAAGCCAGGTTGGATGAAGCCTTGAGCAACCTGCTCTGCTGGGAGGTGTCCCTGCCCAGGGCAGGAGGTTGGGGCTGGATGATCTCTAAGGTCCATTCCAACCCCTTAACATACTCTGATTCTATAATTAGGATTCATTCTAGCAGGTGGATTTTTACTGCTTTGAGCAACTACATTCACTCATTTTTTAAAATAAAATGTGAATGTGCCCATCTCCCCTGCCTGTTGCACAAAGGCACAGGATGCTCAAACCACACTAATGATTGACCCTCACCAGTGCAGCAAAACTTCCACACCAAAATCTTTGTAAGAGATGACAACACACTGAAGACAAGTTGTCAGATATTTAAGAAAGTAGATGTTCCATGCAATAAAATGCAACTACAACAGCTTTTTGCCTGGAGGGAGTGTGTTACTGCTACAGCTTTGCTACTCTACAAAATATTACATTTACAGGACAGTATCATGGGAGTTACTTATATACAGGTTTTTTGTTGCTGAGTTTACACAACTGATCTGCAGCAGCTGCTTGAATTGATCAACAAGATTAACTAAAAATATTTACAACACTAGAAGACCAAAAGGATTTCACTGTATACAAGTCCAATTTTTCCAGCAAGGGCTGTATAATTTGGGGGGACAGGGGTACAAAACAGATTCCACACTACACCAACAATATATGTGACCTAAACCTTTTATGACTGTTTCATCATTTCTTTTCAAGACAGAGGTTCTGTATGTTTTAAAATCACTGTGTTTCACATATA
>NW_008655220.1:0-6710 GCF_000695815.1 Acanthisitta chloris | reverse complement strand
CTGGAGCTCTGCATGGGTTTGTTATGGGATTGAATGTTCTTGGATTTTGTGATTTGAAATTAAGAACAGGAAAAGTCAGTCACTGCTGCAATTCAGTTGAGACAATGACAAATCAAAATGCTCCTCACTTGAAACAGCTCAGCTTTTTTAGTCTTTCCATGTGGAAGGACTATGTGTGTCCATTTCCCAGCATTGCAGGCTGTCTTCAGGGATAAGTTACACCTCTGAACCTGCCTGTTGCTTTTAGTCAAATTTAGGAATAACTAAACATTCTCTATAGCTTTTGTAATGTTCTGTATTTTCACTGATGGTGTATTATGCCCATGGAGGAGGTGTGAACTCTTGGAATATCTTACTATTTTTTATGCAAATTTCTGTATGCCTGTGTTCAGTAGGAACAATTCAACCATGCAGGAAGGAAGCTGTGTGCAGAGGAACAAATAGTTGGTTGCACAGGATTCATGTAGTGTAACAGAGCAGAGGAGCAAGCTTTAGGCATTGTTCCTGAATAATTAATTTCCTCTGTTTCTCTGTGTTTCAGTGATGATTTTTAATATTTTATTAACATCTATTTTTTCATACTAAGTTTTCAGATCTTAATATTTATAGGACATGAATTGGAATGTCATTGAAATATCATCTTGCAATGATATTTCTGTAAATAATGACAAGAAATAAATTTTGAAGGGAAGGAGAGACACCAAATGGCTGTAGAGAAATTGAGTTCTTCATGTGAAGTAACTTGATCTTTCTTTGCTTTCCAGCTGCACTACAACTCGAAGACTCTAAAGACTGAATCGCCAAACACTTCTCGTGGATCCTCCTTGCCAAGAACCCTTTCCAAAGAGTCCAAGCTGTATGGTATGAAAGATACTGCCACATCTCCTCCTCCTTTACCTAGCACTATCCACAGCAAGACTAACACCTTACTTCCTCCCCAACCCCCACCCATCCCATCAGGTACTTGTAGACAAACCTTCTGAATCTGTCATGGATGTGTATCTTTCTTTGGTGCAATCTACTGGCTTTAGATCTGGCTACACTTTACCTGGAGCATTGTATTTATCAGGCCTTAACTGTGGCTACAGAAAGCTGATCCCAAGAATGCAGTTCATAAAGCTGCATTTTTAGACATTGTTTGCCAAACCAATCTCAGTGATATTTCTGTCATAGTCAGCATATCCCAGTGGTGGGCTGCCACTGCCTTCTCCCTGTTTTCATTTAACAAAAGAATGCTGGAAACCAAAGTTGAAATAGCTGTAAATCTCTCACCTGTTGCAGGCCCTTAAATAGCTCCATGATTTGGAGTAACATGAGTTCTAATACTTACAAGTCTTGTTTTATCTCCAGTGATTCCTGTTTTCAAGCAGCAGTCTGTTCTTACATCATGTCAGATCTAGGAGATATGTAGATTGCACATCCAACTTCTGAGACACACTTCTCTCCTTTGGCATTGAATGTCACTTTAAATACAAAGCTGAAATTTTGTCAGAATTTGATGAGTAGGCAAAAAGATTAACTGAAAGTTGTGTGTGTGGGTTTAGCCTTATAAAATGAGCAGAGATGCTGGGAGAGAAGAGTGCAATGGGGTCACCTTCCTCAATTATCCATGCTGTTGAACCATTAGCTCTTACTCCTTTAGGTGGCCATCCTCTTGATGATTACCAAATGATGTGTAATGGTTTATGCTACTTCTACTCAGTTTTTTTCTCTACCTTCCTATATCTTCTTTCTAATCTTTGCCTTTGGATTTTTACCATGCCATGTCCACTTACTGAGTCTTGCTGGTTTTATGTTTGTAAGCTCTACATTTGGGGGGGGCTTACAGAAATTGCACTTGTATGATAATAGAAATGTCTCCTCAAACTGGGGATTGGCTTGTAATTGCTTTATTTCTTTATGCATTGTGTTTCTAGAAATATTTATTAGTTCTGACTTGTTTTGAAGCACATTTATTGTCATTTATACTACTTTTTTTTCAGTAGTACTTTTCCCCTGAAAGCCACTCCTCTGGAATGGAAACCATCTCATCTTACTGTCTCTGACTCCCAGTAAGAGCAAGGACAATGTGGTCAGAGGCACTAGACAGAATAGTTTGCATAGAATGAAATATTAGTGCTTGCTTTTTTTAGCAAGCAAAAGGATTTTTAAGCTCTGTTTTAGCAGTTAACTTTGCTATTTTCCTTGGAGAATTTGAAATCCATATCTTCATTTATTTATCCATTCTAATAGCTATATTCCATAGAGACAGTAATTGAGCTAATATCTTGATGATAATGGTACTAATATCTTCTCTGCATATTTAAATTATGGTGAGTGTGGATTCAAGCCTCTTCCACAGATTTAGAAGACAGAAATCTTACTTGCTTATACTCCGACTAGTTCCAAGCTTTTAAAAACACTGGTTAAGAATTTTTAGTTATTCTTTGCATAAATATAGTAGGACTTGCCAATTAGTTTTAATTTTTCTAGGTATTTTCTCTATTTAAACTGATGTTCTTTCCAGACTTGTGCATTTATTTTTCCTAACTCCACTTTTCTTCCCAGTCAGCTGTGGTTACTTTGCATTGTGCATTTGGAGAACAGCTGTGTGTGCCTGCTTTCAGGGCTGTTTAATGGAAAGTGAGGCAGTCACAGTGGCATCAGAGTGGTGAAGAACATGCACCATGGAACTACAATCAAGCATGACAGACTAACAGTTGTTTTTGCGCAGTTTTCTGAGTGAAAACTTAAGGCTTAATCTTTTTCTAACCAGTCTGATTCATGCTTTTTCAGATAGAGAAATCAGAGGAAACAGCTGTTAGTTATGAAGCATCTTCTAATGTTTTATCAGTTTCTGTTGAGTGGTATTACATTAGACAAATTTGTCTTTTAAATGTTGCAGCCAAAGGGAAAGGAAGCGGTGGAGTGAAAACTGCTAAGCTATATGCATGGGTAGCCCTCCAGTCACTGCCAGAGGAGATGGTGATTAGCCCATGCTTGCTGGACTTCCTGGAGAAAGCTCTTGAAACCATTCCAATTACACCCATTGAAAGGAATTACACAGGTAAGTTGCATATTTGTATTCTGGTGGCATTAAGCTACTTTTCCCTTTAAATTCCACTTTCTAATGACTTCTTGTCCTTGTTAAAAGCTGTCAGTTCACAGGATGAAGACATGGGACAATTTGATATACAAGATCCCTTGGAAGAGTCCACAACATCTTTAGTATCATCCTCAACATCAGCATATTCATCCTTCCCAGTCGATGTGGTGGTTTATGTGCGAGTTCAGGTGAGGTTTTAACTTAACATTCAGGGTAGTAAGTAACTTCAGTCACAGCCTTTAAAACACTCCAAGCTTCTAAGTTTGCCTTTTAAAAGCTAAAACGTATTTTCAACTGTCCTTTCTGAAATATTGATATCTAGTGTGATGATAAAATGAGAGTTTTGATGTATTTTGGTCCCTGGGAGACCACAGAAATGAGCTATTTTGAGAAGTCACAAAAGTTCTGAGGACTTTCAGCAATTCTTCTTTGTATCTTTTGGACTTGTTTAAAAGTTCTGAGGACTTTCAGCAATTCTTTGTATCTTTTGGACTTGTTTTGAAAATGTTTCATAACTACTATTTCTATCCATTGTTCATAGGTACCATTTGGTGTGTCCAGGATTTTTCTATGTCTAAGAGAGAAAAATGCTGCCATGGAGTGATTCAGAGCACTTGAGCTTGATATGAACATTGCTGTTTTCCCACTTTGCTCAAACAAACTGACATAAACTTGATTATGTTCCCAAACTGAACAACTTATTCTAACAGATGCTCCTTTTTTTGCCCTATAAAAATCAGCCACAACAATCTGGAGCCTCTCTCAGCTTTTCCTTGCAAACTCATTAGGCCAAGAATGTTGGCCCTGGTATTTGGAGGGATTGCTTGAAATTAATGAACCTACATCAACTTGTATGCAGTTATCTTCTTAACTCTAAAACCAGTTTGAAAAGGCTGTAATTTGCTCAGATTTAAAACATAAATCCATAGCATGTTACAAGCCAAATTTGGGATTTCAGATTTGTTCATTGAATGCTTTAATTTGTCTGTCTTTCAGCCCTCTCAAATCAAGTTCAGTTGTTTGCCAGTATCAAGAGTTGAATGTATGCTGAAGTTGCCTTCCTTGGATCTTGTTTTCTCTTCAAACCGAGGAGAGCTGGAGACTTTAGGCACAACATACCCATCAGAAACTGTGTCCATTGCTAGCAATACCTCACAGAGCAGCTCGAAGAATTCAGTTAGTAAATCTGGAGGCCCAGGTAATATGTCCATGAATGTTGATTCTGTACTATGGCTAGTGTCAATGTACAGAATATTTAAGCTACATTTCTGCTAAAGGGCATAATTTGAAGTGCATTTCATCTGTTTAATGTTACTGTTAGCATTAAGTATTATTTCATATTTCAAAATGCTTTCAAAATCTAATTTTTGCCAAAAATAATTGACTTCAGGTTCATCACCTGGACTAGGCAGCCCCCTTGGCAGAACACGGCACAGCAGCAGCCAGTCAGACCTGACTACTTCCAGCAGCAGCTCCTCAGGCCTGAGCTTTACTGCCTGCATGTCTGACTTCTCCCTTTACGTGTTCCATCCATACGGAGCCGGAAAGCAGAAATCGGCCGTTACCGTGCTAACCCCTGGATCAGGAGGCTTAGGTACAGAAACAGCTTTTGTTTGCTTCAATAAACACGACTCAACTTGAGCATGGTTTTCTGAACTGAAGGTTTGAAAAGGTCGTAAAGATTAGATTTTTTTTCCTCTCTACTTTTAGGGAATGTGGATGAGGAACCAACTTCGGTCACTGGCAGGAAGGATTCCTTGAGCATCAACCTGGAGTTTGTCAAAGTCAGCCTGTCACGAATGAGGCGTTCAGGAGGTTCCTCCTTTTTTGAGAGTCAACCTGCAAGTAAAGCTACCAGCAAGATAGATACCACATTGATAAACATATCTGGTAAGTGCTTGGCTCATTTTAATCCCATCTATTCAGCTAATTAGAGAACTAATTAGAGAACAGTGAGGGACTTTACTCTGGGCAGCTTTTGTAGCTGTTACTGAGAGCCATCTGCTTGTAGTGTGCATAACATTTTTGCTCTTTATGAGGGAAGTAGGAATTGATACATTAAATTTAATGGTCCTTGGAGTATCTGTTTGCTAGATGTGCCTTTATAGCCTCCTTGATTCATTTAATAAAACTGAATAGACTTGCTCAAACACATCTCTGACATCAGTCCATCTGACTTACTATGACCCTTGGTATCTGGTGCTTCTGAAGCTACAGTGAGAGCTGGACTCCTGAACACTCAAGGAACCTTGAAGGAAAAGTAGGCTTTAGAGATTTATTTCCTAACTTAGTGAGCAAACAGCAGAATGGCTGTGATTCATCTGCCATTAAAGCCCTCAATGAGGAGTCTGAGGCACATCCAACACAAGCAGGACTCAATGTCATTTATATTCTTAGGTTCCATCTTGCCTTTATGAAATGCATTGGTATCTAATATTGTGTTTGGAGGGATGGCAGCACCTCAGGAAAACTTTTTTCATTACATCAGAGACTATGCTGCTAGTGAAGAATAATTTGACTATATTGAATGCCTTTTAATCACATTTGGTTACCAAAGCCTGTTACTACTGAGAACTTAGAGTTATGTGTATGCACTTTTTCTCTTCCAGCTGTCTGTGACATAGGATCTGCTTCTTTTAAATACGACATGCGCCGCCTCAGCGAGATTCTGGCCTTCCCCAGGGCCTGGTACAGGAGGAGCATTGCTAGAAGGCTCTTCCTAGGTGATCAGACAATAAATCTGCCAGGTAAGATATACTGCTTCTTAGCACCAAACATCCTCTTGCACAAGGGGTTATAGTAGTAATTTTGTATACATTTATTACCTGTATCTTATTACACACGTGACCAGATATATATGTGTTATAATTTACTCCACATGCATCACTCTATTATAAAATCCTATAAAGAATAAATGGCAAATTTCTCAAGTAGGTCATTGAATCATCTAAAGAGCTTATATTAATCAATACAGTAGAAAAAGTTCATTTACTATCAATATAATATATTTTACACCTTCCAAATGCTTCTCAGTATATGGGAGGATATGGTTGAACAAAAATGAAATAGTTTTACTGCCTCTCATGTGCTGCTTTTTCTTCAGTAGCATCGGGTCCTGGAACACCAGATTCAATTGAAGGGGTTAGCCAGCACCTTTCTCCTGAATCCTCAAGGAAGGCATACTGCAGGACGTGGGAGCAGCCCTGCCAATCTGCCTCCTTTACACACATGGCACAGTCACCTAATGTTTTCAGTGAACACAGTGCAAGCAGCAGTATGTCACCTGGGACAGCATCTCACAGCTTAAAGTCTCCAGCTGTTACAAGATCCAGGAGTGTGTCTGACTCTTCAGTGCCTCAGAGAGGTGAGCCCACAATGACTTTCTCTTTTTTTCATGTACTTCCATGGAAAAGTATGTCGTTAGTGCTTTGTAAAAAGCAACCATAAAATACTCTTTGCCACTGTGCCTGAGAGTGGAGAGTCAGTGGCTTAGAAAAAGGAAAATGTCTGGAAAAGGGAAGAAAGCCTAAATAAGGGTAGTTTCTGTATAGGAAATAAACTAACTTTTAATTTCTTTTACCACAGAAGTTACTGCATTGTGTCTTAGAATCATAGAATCAATTGG
>NW_008655219.1:0-4341 GCF_000695815.1 Acanthisitta chloris | reverse complement strand
CAACCCAGCTGATTCTATGATTCCTCTGTTGTGGATAATGCTTCATTCCCATAGACTCTGCTATGTGGATCAGTGTCCTGAGAAGCCTAATGTCCAATTTTGCTGGGAATAACTACTGAAAAACCCCCACACCTAAACCACAGTGAATACCTCTGACTTTTCCTTTTCCTTTGTCCCTACCTCCTCTGCCTCACTGAGGCATCATTCATGTATTAGCTTCCCTTTTTCTGCCTCTTTACTTATGGAGCCCCTTCCCCTTGCCCTGAAATCTGTTTCAGACTGAATGAATCAGAACTTGTGACCCTCCAGAGGCTTCCAGAAAGTCCAGGAGAGAACACAGATGGGTGATTCCTATCAGACATTTTTCATCCTCACCTTATCAATGGCCCTTTTGGTTTTCATTCAGCTTCTTTGCAATACCCCACTGACTTTCAGCAATTGTCATGCAGGGGAAGAGACAGCTTATGTTACAAGGCTGATGCTTACATCTGTTTCTTGTTGCTTCATGTTTGAAGATCAGCCAGTGATCAGTTCCACTGGTCAAGAAGAGAGGAAGTTATTTCTGTCCTTTACAGCCATTAAGACAGGAGGACTGTGTGAATGGAATTAGTCTGTGTACTGATTTTTGTATGTCAGGGCCCTCTGTTGGGTTTTAATTGAGTTTAGTGTTTATTTGGTCTATATTCAGTAATAACAGTTCCAAAAGACTGTCAGTAAGCTCAATGATCATGCTACTGTTGTCTTTGAGGAGTCTGGTACAGCCTTCTCTGACCCAGCTAGAAGGTTTCTTGCTGATCTTAAGACTGTTCAGATAAGATTTTTTCATGTTGCTTGTCTACCTCTGGGCTAATTTGCTTGTTTGTTTTTATTTGGAAAGCTTCTGCTAAAACAAACAAAGGGGAAAAAGTGATTTGGCTGCCTCTGAAACAAAGTTGGTAGAAAATGTTTTGCTTTGCCTGTCAAAAATTATTACACTCATTTTGCTACAAAGCTCTACTACTTTTCGAGCAGAGAGAAAATTTGGCAGAGAGGCTATTCTGACGTCATGATGTGCTTTTTGCCATCCTTGAAGAAAATCTGCTCAATGCATTCTTTTAGCATGTATTTCTTTAGAGACTTGTCAGAGATTTGCTACCAAAATCCCTGAGGATTTCTTAGCACTGAGAAGACCAGATGTTTCCATGTCAGTGGGAGGGACTGTACTGGTTGGCCAAGACCTTGCTCTTCCTGTCCTGGATGGGTGGGATACCAGGTGGCAGACCTGACAGCTGTGTCTCCAGTGCTCTTCATGCCCACAGGCAGGACACTGAGGAAGTGGGAAGGTACATGTGTCAGCTGTAGAAGTTCACGGAATCAGATGAAGGGAGAGGTAGCCTGAAATGAGAGAGGGAATGCAGTGCTGCCAGCTGTGCCTACATGACCCCTTTTAAGCCAGATGACCTCTAGAAATCTCATCATTTCCATTCCTGAGGTGAACAGGAGTCCCTGTGAAGGGCAATTAGAAGTTGTAGAAAGGGCAAATTTTTTCTCTCTTGATTGTGGCTAGGACTGGGGACAGGGAGAGCAAGCAGGAAGAGGTGTGTGGCTCCAGGGAGCAGCATTCCCTTCTGCTTTCCCTCTTGCATGCACCTGGTGAGTCTCACTCAACACACCCCCTAACACTGCCTACTGAGAAAAACGGAAAGATGACCTTTATAGAGACACACAGACATGCTATTTGGGGGACAAATGAGCTCTATGGAACCATGGAGAGGGGGGAAGCTCTTTGTGCAGCTAGGATATTCCTTATCTCACTGTGTATGGGGGAGGATGGACACATGACACACCTACATGGAATGGGGACTTACCTTGGAGACAGAGAGCTCCCTTCACATCAGAACTACACAAATCTCATTAAAATCTTTGTTTATTGTTCTCTCTCAATAGTGACATGCAGTGGTGGGATAAGATAAAGGAGTGTTGTTACAATACAGACAACAGTAGCTGTCCCAAAATACAGTCAGTAAGCTCAATGATCATACTGCTGTTACATTTGAGGAGATAGCAGTTAAAGCTGTTATAACTTGCAATGAGTGACAAATTTAAATATAACAAATTTCCACAGGTAGGGTTATCTTTTGTTGGGGTTGGTTGGTCTTTTTTCTCCTGATTATTTTCCTTTTTTCTTCTTTTTTTTTTCTTTAAATAATGTTTAAACAGCCTGCATGTGCTTGTGTCTGTAGAGATGACCTCAGGAGAAGTTTCACTGGCTGACCTTAAGCTCCCAGGGGTGTTAAGGGATTCTCTAAGTGGCCACAATCTCCAACAGCTCCAGGATCCAGCAATTCCTCCTGCCTGAATGCTGGAGCCCATGCCCCTCAGGCTGGGGGAAGACACAAGCACTCTCCCCCCATCACCTGGCACATGGGCTGTGACCCACAGTCCTTCTCCACCTGCTGGAACTGAGCCCTTCAATCACCTCAGTCCCCCCCAGCAGCTGTGCCCAGGACACACAGACACCAGTCACAATGCAGGAGTTGGGCTGAGTCCCTCACCTGCCCCATCACTTGGCACCACCATCCAGTGCCCTGCACCCTCCTCTGACCCCAAAGCCAGCACCATGTCCACTCACAGGATGCCCCTAGTTGCTGGCACCTCATCCTTACAGCACTGACACACATGGGGCAGGGAGGGAGATTGCAGGGAGAGTGAAGGAAGGGTTTAATGAGAAGTCAAGACAGACTACAGTGATCAGGGGCTGGGTTGGGTCAGGCAACTGCTTACACACCATCAGCAACTGCTCTCACATGACCTTGTTATACTCTCTCCTTTCTGTTTGCCCTTCTTCCCCAAGACATTCCCAAACAAGTTTTACACAGTTCCACAGGCCTACCTCAAACATCACAACTCCTTCTGTTCCTCTTGTTGCCCCCTTCTTATCTGCTGCAATTAGTGACTCATGACTTTTGGTGTTTGCCTTGATCTCTGCTATCCCTTATCTATGCCACTTGTGTCTTTGCTTTTCTTTCTATATTTCCCTTTATTATCAACTTTCATCGAATCATAGAATGGCCTGGGTTGGAAGGGACCTTGAAGATCATCCAGTTCCATCCCCTGCCATGGGCAGGGACACCTTCCACTAGACCAGGTTGCTCAGAGACCCATCCAACCTGGCCTTGAACAGTTCCAGGGATGGAGCAGCCACAGCTTCTCCACAGGCTCCAGGCAACCTGTGCCAGTGGCTCACCACCCTCACAGGGAAGAATTTCTTCCTAATATCTAATCTAAACCTACTCTCTGTTGGTTTGAAGCCAATCCCCCTTGTCCTGCCACTCCAGGCCCCTGTCAATAGTCTCTTTCCAACTTTCCTGTAGGCTCCTTCAGGTATTGAAAGGCTGCAATTGGGTCACCCCAAAGCCTCCTATTTTTCATGAACAATCCCAACTCTCTCAGCCTTTCCTCATAGCAGAGGTTCTCCATTCCCCTCATCATCTTGGTACCTCCTCTGGACTCACTCTAACAGGTCAGTGCCCTTCTTGTGCTGGGCAGAGCTGGACTGGATGCAGCACTCCAGGTGGGTCTCACCAGAGCAGAGCAGAGGGGCAGAATCCCCTCCCTTGACCTGCTGCCCTCATTGCTTTTGACAATAAGGATAGAACAGTAAAATGAAAGGGCTGTGAGATAATAGAAAATGGGAAGAGGAGGATGGGACATGGGCAAGAGCCAAGGCATAGGATGGCAGGATATGTATTTGGGACCAGCTCAGGAACCACAGGATGGAAATAAACTAAAGGATGGAAATGGAATGACAGAGTGCAGGGGCAAAAGGGGTTGAATGGACCCAAAAGAGGACAATGCCCAGCTGAAGGGTGAACAGAGGTCTCAAAGCAGTTGCATCCGATTCTGCAGAACCTTACATAGTGTTTGTACACCTCAATAGTTTGAAGCTGCCTGGCAAATAGTTGTGAAACACTCCATCTTTTCCTGGTGTTGGGTCTGCATACTGCTGTTTTTTTCTGTCGCACTCATTCATTGGCTCACACAGCACTGAGCTGTGTTGTGAACCTGAAAATTGTGACTGTCAGGCCAGCATGTTTTTCATCCTGTGATAAAGAAAGATGTGCAGTCCCTGAAATACCTCTACAGGGTTCTTCTATAACAGGCATCTAAAAAAAAACCCACCCCAAACAACAGGTTTCCATAGAAAATACTTAGGGTATTTAGAAATAGAGGTTTACGAGTTACTCATCTCTAGATAGAAGTTTGGGGAATTTATTTTCAATTTTAGTCTTTTAAAAACCCAAGACAAACATGATGTTAATGGCACTTTACAGGGGTAAGTCCTTGAAAGCTAGGAAATAC
>NW_008655218.1:0-3810 GCF_000695815.1 Acanthisitta chloris | reverse complement strand
TACACATCTTACATTCACATTTTCATTTAATCGGTAAATTAGCTAAGCAAATATACACTGCATACATATAAAGACTAGTTCATAATTACACATTTAACTACTAGACAATCACTGAACCAACAGGATATACTAAATGTAATTCTCTGCAGATAGGATATAACCCAGTATACTCAGTTTCCTAAGATGTCCCAAAAAATCCCCAGCTACATTTATCCCACTCTTCCATTCACTTTGCAGCAGAAGCAGGAAGAATTTTAACCTGACTCTCTTAGCTCTCTTCTGATAAAAATGTACCTTCAACATGATCACAGCCCTCAAAATGGACCACATTTTCCCCAACATTCTCTAAAACACTTAAGTGTTTTGCTTTCAGCAAAAAAATCTAATGTCACTCTCAACTCACCTATTTTTATCAGTGATTTGCTCTTGCATCATCCTGAGCTTGGCAGGTGGAATATATGCACCACCTGTGCGAGTAAGTATTGGGTCCACTTCTTCTTTCTTCTTCTTTGAAGTAGGCTCATCATGAGCAAGTGAGCTCTGGACTGTCGACCTCTCTGGACTCCTACGATCAGGCGACGAATATCTTCTCTGCTTCCTTCGATCATAATCTCTCTCCTCCCATCTCTCATAGTGTCTATCTCTCCCCCTTTCCGTCCTTCTAAAAAGGAAAACAAAGACCCAAGGGTTTGTGAAAAGTTATATTTTAGTCTTCAAAATAATCTTTTATTACTGAGTAAGAAAGGGCTTCATACCTTCCTTCTGAAGGTCTGTCATCATAGTAGTCCCGTCTTGAATATTCCTGATCATATCTGCTGTCATCAGAGTATCTTCTCTTCCTGGGAGACGGAGACCTATCATGCTCCGTATCCCTGCTTGCAATCCAAGACACAAAAATTCTTAGTAAGAGACTCAGAAATGCAGTGCTATTAATATGTACTTGCAATATAATGCTCCAACACAGAACTGTTCCAATTCTTCAACCTTACTTTCAACATATGTATCATTCAAATAAGAGTCTCGTTTTTATAATAATTTCTGGTCAGCAAAAAATAACCAAAAATTAAAGCAGCACTAAAGGGAAGCTCCTCCTAGAGTTTAAAATAGTAATAACATCAAATATCAAAGGTAAATTCAGCAATATGCATTCCTTGGAAGATATGTATTCATCCGTTCCACCTACTTTTGCCTGTGCAGTATGAAACAAACTTGCCTTAAAGTAACAATTTTGGTATCAGCAATATAGAACAGAATTTTAGGGGTTGGAATGGGCCTTAGAGATCATCTAGTCCCAACCGCCTGCCATGGGCAGGGACACCTCCCACCAGCCAGGCTGCTCAAGGCATCATCCAGCTTGGCTCTGAACACTGCCAGGGTTGGGGCAGCCACTATTTCCCTGGGCAACTTATGCCAGTATCCCACCACCCTCATAGGAAAAAACTTCTTCCTAATATCCAGCCTATATTTCCCCTCATGCAACTTGTCCTATCACTGCAGCTCCTAACAGAGTCCCTCTCTGGCTCCCCTGTGGCCCCTTCAGATACTGATAGGCTGCTATGAGGTCTCCATGCAACCTTCTCTTCTCCAGGCTGAACAGCCCCAACTTCCTCAAGCTGTCCTCATAGGGGAGATGCTCCAGTCCTTTTAGCAACTTCATGGGTCACCACTGGACTTGCTCCAACAGTTCCATGTCCTTCTTATGTTGAGGGCACCAGAACTGTGTGCAGTATTCCAGGTGGGGTCTCAGGAGAACAGAGCAGAGAGGGACAATCACCTCCCTTGACCTGCTGCCACACTCCTTCAGGTGCAGCCCAGGACTCGGTTGTTTGCAGGGCTTCAAGTTCATATGCGAGTTTGAGCAAAAAGTTGCCATCTAATTTCCATTTTCATGTCCCATGACAATATAGTTGAATATTAAGTATCTTTTTAAGACTTAATTTCAGTAACAAATCCATTTAATTACTGTTATATTGACATGCAAGTATTTTATTAAACCTACACTTACTTTTCACCAGTCAGATATGGTCATATTTAATAAAACGTAATTTGATTTTTTCTAACTTCCCTAATTCACTATATGAGGTGTACATACAGAACTGTAGGGTATGACAATCAGTCATTCTACCTGTCCTCTGGAGACAAACTTTCGTGTTGGGAACTGTAGTTCTCCTTCTTTTCGTGACTGGAGCCATGCTGCAAGAAAATAGAAAGAAAAAGTGATGCCCCAACATGACTGTGAGCTCATATCTTCTGATCGAAGTGGTACTATGCCTTCAGTTTCCTACTCCTTTACAAGAAGAGACAGCAAGTAAAGCTAATGACAGTCAGTTACGAGAAGGAGAGCTAGTTCTCTAGTAACAAGTTGCTTAACTAAGCAGCAGGATCCCCAGCTACAGGATGCTAAATCACACTGGCTGGATCTAAATTACACTGCTCTACTTGGCAGTTTTGCAGGACTGTTTAAGTGAAACACAAATAGCTCACACCAAATTCCACGGGCTGAACCATGACATATGAAGTCATACATGAAGTATGAAGTCATACACAAAAATCAGAGCATGGCAGCAACTACAACACAGACAGACATTCATCAAGGTGTTTCAAAGCTACGTTGATGCACACTTCAGAAGCAGCTTTTGTAACCTCAGTACTTGCAAGGATCCTCTTTTCCCTCAGAACATTATTTATCATTATTTAATTTGTACTTTTATATATATTTTTATATTATATGATATGAAGGGGGCTTACAAGGGAGGCAGAGAGAGGTCCATTCCATTCCAGCCCCTATAATTCTATGATTCTATGATTTTAGAGAAATAACTGTACTTTTTCTTATTGCATTCCTAAAAACCACTCCCATCCATTCAGTAATGGGTCACACAGCTTTTAAAAGGGAAAGGTGTAACCCTCACAATAAGACATACAGTTGTCTCATTAACTGCTACTTACTGTCTCTATCTTTCCCTTTTAAGATCATTTTCCCCCTATAATTCTATGATTCTATGATTTTAGAGAAATAACTGTACTTTTTCTTATTGCATTCCTAAAAACCACTCCCATCCATTCAGTAATGGGTCACACAGCTTTTAAAAGGGAAAGGTGTAACCCTCACAATAAGACATACAGTTGTCTCATTAACTGCTACTTACTGTCTCTATCTTTCCCTTTTAAGATCATTTTCCCAAATCTTTCTCCATTCCTCCATATCCTTAAGTTCTGTGTTGAGTCATCATCATTCAGTCACTTCTGACTCATTACTTTACCATTATATGTCAATAATATTCTGGACTTGCAGTATTAGGACAAGTGCTAGAGAAAGCTGTAATTTACTGACTTCATAATAGTATTTCTCTTGTAAACGGCTGCTGCCAAACACAGATAATTCTTGCTTTAGATTCAGGAAGTTTTATACAGCATAATGTCAACTACAACACTGGAACAATCCAGGAACAATCAGACAATACAACTTGCGTTTAAGAACACTTACATTTACTTGTGTCACTCTGCTCTTCATCCTGACTTCCTACGACACTCTGAACACGCAGCAACGAGACAATCTAGGCTGGAGCTCAGCGTATGAAAAACATTTCACCTATACCACACAGATCACAATCAAAATCTAAAAGGCGGAACGCGCGCGGATATTTTGGCATTCCTTTAGACAATCTATTCCGATCTCCTGCGGTCACGCACCGCTGCCGCAGGACACACAGCTGTAAGGCAGCACGAGGGGGGTTCACCAGCACGGCCGGGCCGCGGCCTTGCTCACACGTCCCGCACGGCCACTGCGCTCTGCGCGGGGCCGCGTTA
>NW_008655217.1:0-6613 GCF_000695815.1 Acanthisitta chloris | reverse complement strand
CCCCAGCTTTGTGTCATCTGCAAACTTTGCTGATGGTGCACTCAATCCCCTCATCCAAATCATCAACACAGATATTAAAGAGAACTGGGCCCAACACTGACCCCTGGGGAGCACCACAAGTGACTGGTGCCAGCTAGATGCAGCACTGTTCACCATTCTTTATCCCAAAACTCTTGTCAGAGTCAGGGAACTTTGTTAGCTCTTGGAGCTAGTTTAGGTGTCAGAGGAATAGTCAAACTGCAACTTCTACTGAGTTATAGAGAACCTGTAAGTGTGGTATAAATGAAATTAGAACTGGGTGAGAAAATGTGGCTTCATCATAAATCAAGTGATATTTCAGGTGAAACAAAAAATACCTGTACAGACAGAGTAGTGTAATTGAGTCACATTGAGAAATATTAAAAAGCTTCAAAGTGAGTAATTGTTTCCTCTTGTGAGCTCCTTTCCAGCATTAAAGAACATGTGTAATATTGATGTATCACCCCAGTCATCCGGAATGCTCCTTATTGCTGGAGTAAACAAAGTCACTAGAATATTTTTGAAGGTTTCTCTATATTGTAAGAAGCATCATGGGAGCTTATTAAGTTCATTAGAATAGTGAAGAAATGTTAACAGCACTTCTAAGTGCTTCTTTTCTCCTAAAGAAGTTTTGTTATTTTGAGAGGAAAAATAGAGGCACTGGAAAGAGACCCATACTGGATGAAATGAGGATAAAAAAACGTAACCACTATTGCTGTTTACAGTTGCAGAACCTTTTGGGAAGCTTTTTAGTTTAGGGAGACTGTGTATTTTCACTCTTAAAGCTTCATTTTTTATTTTTTTCCATCATGTGAAGAAATATCTTGCAAGATAAAAAACATTAAAATAAAGTTGTGGTAAGAAGATGCAGCTTTCAAATATCTCAGCAGAGAGAACGTTGGGGTGTCTGGGGCATCTGTTGATCTGACAAGTTGTATTATACACAAACAGAATATATACCTTAAAAGACTGTGTATCCCTCCTCCACCAAGTGCACTGTCTGAAATTGATGCTTCTTGTCTTCAGACAGTGGTAATGTGAAAAGTTATACTGGTTCAGAGCACCATCTTACTTTTATACAGCACTGGGATCCAAGATGAAAGCCTGATCATGTGGATGCACAAGAGAGCCTTCAGATAAGAGAAAGGACCTCCTGGAATCAGTCTGGATGTGAGAAGCCAGAAAATGTTTTGAGTCAAAGATGATGCACATGTGCTGAGCACGTGAGAATACTGCTTGTATCTGTACTGGAAGTAAGGGTCCTCTGGGAATGAACTGAAAACTTCCTGGCCTTTGGATGACTCCTTGGCATGTAGAGGATGCCAGAGAGAGAGCACCTGGGTGGATCTATCTGAGCTGAGAAGCAGTTTTGTGAAACATTAGCCTGAAGGGAATTACAGAGTTTGTGTTTTTGATGGCATTATCCAAATAAGTAGTGAGCTAGGAGCAAAAGTGGTGACAATGGTGAGAGGAACCACCTAGGAAGCTGCAAGAAGGGTAGAAACATTCATTAAAAATGTAAAGAAGGAGAAGGAATGAAAACTGAGAGGTGAAAGGGTCACAGGGGAATCAAAGAAAGACAAAAAGTCAAGTGAGAGGCTGGTTGCAGGAAGGAGTAATCCACCAATGAAATAACATAGGAATGGAAGCTGATTCAAGTTTTAGATGCTACATTAAGGCTAATTCATTGGTAGCTAAAAGCTAGATTAAATGGGGTCTAGTCTGAACCTGGAAAAGACCAAGTCTAATCAGCTGTTGTAGGCAAGAATTTCAACAAACTTGGAAAAATGATCAGCTGAGAAGCAACAGGGCTAGTGAATCTGAAACTCTCACAGGTTTGTACATGGGGACATGACTACTGCATAGCAATGGCTTGAGAAAAAGAATAAAGAAGGAAATGCAGACAGCATGAGGGAGATCAGAAGCTGAGATGGGCAAGCAGATGAGTTGGAAGAGAAGACTGACAGAGAAACTTATGCATGTCTGGCATGGAAAAAGGAGAGGCTTGAGCCTGGTGCAGCACTGTGAAATATGGTGCCAGCAGAGCTGTAAGAATTCCTCCTTTGCCCAGTTTCTTCTGTCTGTTAAGGGACATTTTAAATTTTTTGGTTGATAGGGATGTCCAAAGGGGAGAAGTATTGTTTATACAAAGAAGGATCCAGCAGGAGCAGTAAAGGAACAGACCACAGTCAGTGCAAGACAGATGTTGGTTGATTCATGAAGAACCTTATGCATAGTTGTTACCTACAATACCAGAGGGAAGAAATTTGAGCCTCTGACATGTTTTTTTTTTAGTTTGTCCTCGTTTTCTGAGCTGGTATTGTGACTTTTAATTGTGGAACCCAGAAGTGGTTGGAATCAGAGCCCTCCCAATGACCCATTTTCTCTTTGGGCCCCCAGGATTTCCAGTCCATGTGAGGGATTTCCAAGTAGCTAATTACATTGGCTTTCTTTCTTTTCCTTTTATTTTGTTTGCTTGATTTGGGATTTTTTTTGGCATTGTGCCTCCTGTGAGGAGCTATGAAGCAGACTAAGATCTGCCCTGTTGTGCCTAACTAGAAAGGAAATCTTTCTCATCCAGCCATCCTTATGTAAGTGTTTTGAGTCCTTGTCGGAATGATGTATTCCCAAATGGCTCCAGTACTAATGTGGATATTGAATTCTGAATAGATTTTTATGACACACATATCAGAGTTTTGAAGATCACTAGGGAAAGTATTTCTACTGACTGCAATTTGATGAAAAGCATACAATGCCCAAAATAGCTGTTGATTTCAGACACTGTTGCAGTTACAGGTATTAGAAAAAACCAAACAGGTAAAGCAACATTTTTTTCTTCATTTCATGTGTATATGCTTGTTCCACTGTGAGATTTAAACAGCAGTGATTGACCCTCAAAATAAATTGCTTCCAGAGTTTAAAAAAAAAACAAAGAAAAGAAGTGTAATAATCTTTTGGAAACCTCTAATATAACCATTGATTTTGGCTGACTGTAGAGGAATTTTTGGAGCAGTTATGACAGTAGATTTACAAGTCTCTGTGATGCAGAGTTAAAACAAAGCCTTACTGTTTGTGCAAAGGCTTTTATTTCTTTGTCTGCAAAACAGCACTTAACAAATTGAAAGGTGCCTTCAGAGTAAGACATTTTGCTCTTTGATTTCAGCTTTGATTCTCTTCAAACATGCAGCATTAGCACCTTCAGTTAGATGTTTTCAGTGCGAACAGAAAATAGTTGAATTCAGAGGGGTCCTGTGTAGTGCCATATGAGAGAAGGATGTTTTCATTGTTTATTCTCAGTTTGGCTTTCTGAAAACTGAAATGCTAGTGTTCCTGGAATACAAGTTTTTCTAGTGGAAACTGGTGTAAAAATAACATGATGCTGTAATAGCTCATGGAACATTGTCTTGGGATGCATTGGTAGATGTTTCTGTTAGTGAAAGGCAGTGTTTTCTGACTGGACTTATTCTTTATTGTCTCCTTGCCTCAGTTTTCTTATGTGTAAAATGAGGGTCCCTTACTTAAACTGTTTTTGGGGATTTGTGAGTAATGTGCTATGAAAATGCACATTTTAAATACTTTTTTTCACTTATGGATTTACAATTCCTTAAAGCAATCATAAATATAGCAATTTTAATTTGCCTTTGACTTTCAATTCAAAGCAAAATGCTCATTCAAAAGATGGTGGTATGTGAGGCAAGTTATGTTCTCTCTACAGTCTGCATAATTCATTTCTAGAATAGCTGAGTCAACCATTTATAACAGTCTTTAAGGTTCTTGGTAATAAGCCAGGAAGTTAGTCTTCAAAAAGGTCAAGAAGACCAAAACAAGATCTTTCTCTGAGTAGTAGCTGCTCTTGATAAATCTCTTTTCATTTGTAATTTATTGTTTGCACTTGGTGTGCTTCTACAATGCCAAGGCTTTTCATGTGGTCTGGAGGAATTGCTTTTTCTTAAGCTGAGACTGCAAACCCAAGTGCCAGTGAGATACTTGAGTAAGAATGGAATTGGGACAAGTTGGTTTGGTCTTGTGAATCACCTGAATATCTGCAGAACATGTAAGCTGTCACCACTAGATCTGCCTGCAACGATCAATAAGTGATAGGCAGCGTCACCTATCTATGATACAGGAGTGGTACCTGTAATGCTCCACTATCATAGAATCATAGAATCAGCCAGGTTGGAAAAGACCTCCAAGATCATCAAGTCTGACCCTACTGTGGTTACTAGTCCATGGCACCAAGTGTCACATCCAGTTTCATCTTGAAAACCTCCAGGGATGGTGAATCCACCACCTCCCTGGGCAGCACATTCCAATGCCAGGCAGCCCATTCCCATGCCATTCCTAAGCTGACCTGTGCTGTTGGTTGCCCTGCACAGATTTCAGAACACATAGCAGAATCCATATGGTGCTGTAGCACTGTATAGAATAGTGCCATGGAACTCTTGTTTTGTCATACATTTTCGTTCGATATTACATTCACCTAATGCACTCATAGCACATAACAAATAACAGCAAAGTACCTGTGGGGGTATTATTTTTTATTAGTATAAATAAATACATTCTATCAAGCTTAATAGTTTCATTTATTTGAGAGACTAAGATATATTACTTTATTTTTTGGTCATTTAAGTAAATAAATAATATTCTGTGTGGCTCATAATCTTCTATGAATCATTTCTTTATTTTCTTGCGTTCTAGTAATTCATAAATGCGTTAAGTACAATTCCATATTTAAATGACATTAAAATGGTGACACAAATTAAAGCCACAGCAGCGTAAAAAAAAGCACAGGCTGCCAAGATAAATGTGAATGTCCTAATTCTGATTATTTATGTTGCAATCTAAATGCTGAACATATTTTTGTAATGAACATGTTTGCAAATTTCCAGTGGGAATTGAATTTTTTTCAAATACTAAGTTACTGGGGAAAAGAAAACATACTATGACTAGAATTTTCTTGCCCCTCTGCTGACACAAACAGCTACACAAACTTTCAAAGTATGTTATTTTATCAGAACACATTTAAGCAATGAAGCACAATGGGTGGTGTTGTTATGGTAAGATAATCACCCCCTGAGGTGTACTGAGGCACAGTGTGGCTGATTACCTCTAATCCTATTGGGATGTAATTATTTCATGGGAATGATATTCTTGGAACTGCTTTATTGCTGTTATCAAATTTCTTTTAGCTTTATATCTAAACACATTAAACAATGACTTCGTCAACTTTGAGGCCCATTGAGATTAACCTATCTCTTCACAATGTTTAATTGGCAGCTGAAATATTTTTTTTCAAGTATGGTTTCAATTTCCTTGTAAGATTCCAGCAGAATTGCAAGCAGAAGAGTTGACGATTCTGATCCATCTGAATGAAGCTGCAAAGCACAAAGAGGTTTATAAGATGCATTAAAATTCGAAGAGCAGTCCTGTTGACTAGCAGGGATTCCAAGAAAATGAAGAACATTAAGAATTTAAATTATATCAGCATTTTAAATGATATTTAAAGTAGTTTTAAATTATATCCAAATTATATTTAAATAATACAGACCTAAGAATGCACTGAAGTCACATCAGCTCTGCAAGCCTCCTATTTTCAGGGCAGGGTAATATAGCAACTTTTCAATATCTGAAGGGCCTACAAGGAGCCAGAGAGGGACTCTGTGTTAGGAACTGCAATGATAGGACAAGGGGTAATGGATTCAAACTGAAGGAGGAGAAGTTTAGGTTAGATAGTAGAAAAATGTTGATTAATATAAGAGTGGTGAGGCACTGGCACAGGTTGCCCAGGGATGTGGTGGCTGCCCTGATCCTGGCAGTGTTCAATCCAGGCTGGATGAGCCTTGAGCAGCCTGATCTAGTGAGGAGGTGTCCCTGCCCAGGGCAGGGGATTGGGACTAGATGATCTGTAAGGTCCATTCCAACCCCTAAATTCTATGATTCTATGATTCTATGATATATGAATGAGTACAAACTATGAAGCTCACCAGGATCCTAGGATCATTGCTAGGATCCTTGCATCCTAGCAAGGTCTTGTTGAGGAGCTCAAGGGAAAATGCAGCTCCATACAGGCTAGTTTATCTTGTTCATTGGTGGATTTTGCAGCCTGTACCAAGCTTCTCTCTTCTGGAGTAGCCAGCAAAGGTTTATAATCCAGCTAGATGAAAGCTAGTTTGTGTGCTGTGGCTGCAAGGAATTCCTGCCTTTGGCTCCTTCTGTATTAACACTTTCTCAGTGGTCAAGCATATAGAGTTGCCTGATCAAAGTCTCCAGTGTTCAAACTTTCCCACTTTCCATCAGATCAATATTCCAGGTCAGCATGGTGACATACAGGGAGAAAGTGCAGGAGAATGGGCAAACATTGCAGTCTGAATGCTGACACCAACCTCTGCAGTGTTTGTTTTTTGTGGCTCATGAAGACATTTCAGATCTGATCAATTGAACTGGTTGCCTGAAGAGAAGCTACTCAAAAAGCAGTACTTACAGACCAGTTCCCTAACTTTTAACTGGAAGACGTGACACATAGTAGAAACTTGGAGTAAAATTTCCATTTCTCTGTCTTCATTCTTCATCTATCATCAAATCAAGATATTATATA
>NW_008655216.1:1636-2012 GCF_000695815.1 Acanthisitta chloris | reverse complement strand
AATGATCATGTGAGAAACACCTCAAAACTTCGCAAAATGCCTCAAAATTTCACGAAACTCCTCAAAATTTCGCGAAACACCTCAAAATTTTGCGAAACACCTCAAAATCTTGAGAAACACCTCAAAATTTTGCGAAACTCCTCAAAATCTTGAGAAACAACCCAAATTTTGCGAAACTCCTCAAAATTTTGCGAAACACCTCAAAATCTTGAGAAACACCTCAAAATTTTGCGAAACTCCTCAAAATCTTGAGAAACAACCCAAATTTTGCGAAACTCCTCAAAATTTTGCGAAACACCTCAAAATCTTGAGAAACACCTCAAAATTTTGCGAAACTCCTCAAAATCTTGAGAAACAACCCAAATTTTGCGAAACT
>NW_008655216.1:0-1169 GCF_000695815.1 Acanthisitta chloris | reverse complement strand
CCCAAATCTCTCTCCATCCCACGGCGACGTCGAATCCTAACCCAAATCTCTCTCGTCCCTCTCGTATTGAGGAACAGCTAAAATGATTGAGGAACATCTCAAGAGGTTGAGGAACATCTCAAGATTTGAGGAACATCTAAAGTGATTGAGGAACATCTAAAATGATTGAGGAACATCTAAAATTGATTGAGGAACATCTAAAATTATTGAGGAACATCTAAAATGGTTGAGGAACATCTAAAATGATTGAGGAACATCTAAAATTGATTGAGGAACATCTAAAATTATTGAGGAACATCTAAAATGGTTGAGGAACATCTAAAATGATTGAGGAACATCTAAAATTGATTGAGGAACATCTAAAATTATTGAGGAACATCTAAAATGGTTGAGGAACATCTAAAATGATTGAGAAACTTCTAAAATGATTAAGGAGCATCTCAAGTCATTGAGGAACATCAAAAATGATCGAGAGAAACCTCAAAATTTTGAGAAACACCTCAAAATTTCGCGGAACGCCTCAAAATTTTGCGAAACGCCTCAAAATTTTGAGAAACACCTCCGCAAACGTTCGTGAAACACCTCAAAATCTTGAGAAACATCTCAAAATCTTGAGAAACATCTAAAATAATTGAGGAACATCTAAAATAATTGAGAAACACCTAAAATGATCAAGTGAGAAACACCTCAAAATTTTGCGAAACACCTCAAAATTTTGCAAAACTCCTCAAAATCTTGAGAAACATCTAAAATAATTGAGGAACATCTAAAATAATTGAGAAACATCTAAAATAATTGAGAAACACCTAAAATGATTGAGAAACACCTAAAATGATCATGTGAGAAACACCTCAAAATTTCGCGAAACGCCTCAAAATTTCGCGAAACGCCTCAAAATTTTGCGAAACACCTCAAGACCTTGAGAAACATCTAAAACGATTGAGAGAAACCTCAAATAATTGAGAAACACTTCAAATAATTGAGAAACACCTCAAATAATTAAGAAACACCTCAAATGATCAAGTGAGAAACACCTCAAAATTTTGCGAAACGCCTCAAAATTTCGCGAAACGCCTCGAAATTTCGCGAAACGCCTCAAAATTTCGCGTAAATTCCTCGTAACCATCTCTATTTTGACTCCGCAGCCTCTCGCCCCGCGGTGTCGGTCG
>NW_008655215.1:0-3328 GCF_000695815.1 Acanthisitta chloris | reverse complement strand
GTATTTTGTACTGACCCTGTCCACCCATAAAAACAGCTCTAAGAGCATGGAAGAATTCAAAACAGTTTTAGTGACTTACTCTCAAGTGTGAATATGATCAGCATTGACCTCAGATGATACCGAATTATAAACTACTTGGAACAAAGTCTTTAATTTTCTGTAATTATACACTGAACACTAGCATAATCGGCCTGTGTATCACTGTGACAAGTTCAAATCTAAGTAACAAAAAACCAAAATGTAAATATATAAATTTTAAGACCTCTAACAGGATGAAGTCAATGTTAACCACTGGCTTTCATATGTAGATACTTATTTTTCTAAAATAAGTTTCTCATCTCTTGCTGTCACTAAGATAATGTTCATTAAATGCACATAAATAATAATATACTCAATATATTGTAACAAAGACTTTTTCTAATTAGAACAGTGCTTTGTAATATCATAAGGATTATTTAAGTGTTTATGATTCCTTTCCAAGTTTTGGCAAAACTCAAGTTCAAATAGTCTTCAAATAGCACAGCTGGTCTCCAAGCAGGGCTCAATTACAAGTTGGCAAGTTATACTTACTATGTAGAAAATTACCCTTGTATTTAAAAATCAGGCCACAACAGGGAAAGAAAAATCATCAATCTCTAAAGTATTTAGGATCATATTAAGCTGTTTATACAGATTTCAAATATATAAAGTACATATTACAAATAATAATAGCTGTATTTTCTTACTTCTTCAGATGGTGTAATTACTGAAAGTTTTGTAAGAAATCTGTCACAAAGTGATATACTTTGTCAGTAATATACAATGACTGAGGTTGCAAAATGACTTTTAATAAATTTATAACACAAATGGCCTTATTATGAACAATTATTATGAATTATTAAAATAGATATGCCATCAAGATTTGGCCTGTTGGCTTACACAAGCTTTCCTGTAGAAACTGATAACCAATGTTATCCGTTACTGTGTCAATGCAAATACATGCACAAGACCTTCTACATAAGCCCTTGGAGGAGTTTCTTTTTGTGAACCATGGACTCTTCTCATCAAAACTCAGGAGCACTGACTTTTTATCAGGTGAGTCTCTTTCCCAGCCTGTTCAGTAGTTATTGATATTATGTATATTTATCAAAATTGCACTGAATTTTTTGTTCTGGTGATTGCTACTTTCATTCTTTTGTAGACCAGTTTTTTAATGACTAGCATTTCAAGTGTCAGTTTCTCAGGTGAAAATGTGAACATTACTAATATATTTTAAAATGCCAAAGCATGCTGAGTAATATATCATTAAAAAAACAAATATGTGACAGATTTTTTTTCTCTCTTTTTATTTTACCTTGGGAAAGAACCCAAGATGAAAGAATAAAAAGTGAAAAAAATATAAATATACTACATTATTATACTACCTAGGACAAAAATAAAAGAATACCCCAACAAGTCCCTAGCAGAAAAAAGCTTGACTACTGTCTTATTAATAGAAATGAGAGTGGTGCTATTTCTGTTGCAAAAATCCATTTGCGCTTCATTCATATCTGCAGGGATTATGTTTCAGAAAATAAACATCCATGAGAAGCTCTTCCTTATGTATTCATTTCCTGGTATTATGACAACTTGGTGCAGAAATATGTTATAAATTTCTTAGAAGCAGCATGCTAGATTACCTTAATTCTTATGAAAGACTTATTTTACTAGAAGGATTACTTAAATCATGTTATAACACAACTCAAAATCTTATTTTGATTATATTTTCTCCTCAGTTATTTTGGTGAAGCCCAACCACCCATTAGAAAAACATCAAGGTGTATGTATATATGAAAACATTTCTCCTGCATTCTAATCAAGCTGTGTAGAAACAAGTCAAGGCAAAAACCCACATCTGTGTGACAAGGTTGATTCTTTTTCCACTCTCCTCTTTCATAATCTGTCTCATTGACTGACTGACCAATTTTAGGGGTAAGTACCTTTTCTGACAGCTTGGCCCACTCAACTGGTCCACTGCTGCACTGCAAAAATGTTTCCAGTTGATTTATTCAGGGATGGCATAGGAATGGTCCACTAAGGAGGGTTAGGATGGTTTTCCCAGAAACAGTGCAGGGTGAAATGTATAGTAAGCCAGCACAGGGATTTGAAGAGAATGCCTGTGAGCACCCACAGACTGATTCTGAGGCTGATTCCTGCACAGCTGACAAGCACTTCATCTGCCAAAGGATTTGTCATTACATTTGATCTGGAGTATTGTATTCTGATGTAGATTTTACACAGAGATACAGAAAGATGGTTTGTTCTGAAATCTTAACACTGGAAGGTAGAGAAGCACTTCCATATATACACCCATAAAAGGCATCCAACCCACTCATTTCGAGTCACCATACAAGTAGAAGCAACTCATTAACACTCTGAACAATTTGTACTTTTGTGCCTGTTTATAAAAAACAAAGTTTGAAGTAGTAATTTTCCATTGCTTCTGGCATGCTTAACTGCTTTTTTTCATTTCTCTTCTTTGTCAAGTACAAAATTGCACCTGCTGGCAACATCAGAAAAGTGTACTTTTCACCTGCTTTTCAATGACACGTATATCCATTCTTTTAATGGCTAACAGGGAGCATTAGGGTAAATTACTTTGCCCTCCTGCTTGCCACCATAGACCTTCAAAGTATTTTCCTTGGACTAAGCGTATCTCCTTTTAAAGAGACATCCAATATTAATTCAAAGAATTCATACTGTGGATTACTGACTAGTTTTCCAAGTAAGTTCTTACACATCTCACTGTGAAGAATTCTAACCATATTTCTAGTCTGATTTTATTAATTTAGACAACGGTACATTGATTTTTACTACATTAATGGGTCCTCTGCTGTCAGAAATCTTCTTTCCACTGAATTAATACTTAAGATCCTTCTAAACATTTTATTAGTTTCGCTGGTAGATGAGCCTAGTAGCAGTGGGGCCCCACTAGACCTGCTGTTCACAAACAGAGAATGGCTGGTCGGAGATGTGGTGGTTGGAGGCTGTTTGGGGCACAGTGACCATGAAATTATAGAGTTCTCGATACTCAGGGATGCAAGAAGGGCCATCAATAAAACTTTTACCCTGGACTTCTGAAGAGTAGACTTTGGCCTACCCAAAAGTCTGGTTCAAAGTGCTTGGGAAACAGCCCTTGCAAACAAAGGGGTCCAGGAGGGATGGTCATACATCAAGAAGGAAGTCTTGAATGCACAGGAGCAGCTGTCCCGGTGTGCCGTAAGGTGAGCCAGCAGGGAAGGCGGCCGGCCTGGCTCAACAGGGAGGCTTTGCAGGAAATTGTGAAAAACAAAGAGTTTACCAACTCTGG
>NW_008655214.1:0-757 GCF_000695815.1 Acanthisitta chloris | reverse complement strand
GCTCAGCACCCTGTCAGTGCTCAGCACTCATCAGGTGCTCAGGGTACTACTCAGCATCTGCTCAGCACCCTGTACTCAAGAATACTGCTCAGCATCTGCTCAGTACCCTGTCAGTGCTCAACATCTGCTCAGCATCTGCTCACACACCCGTTAGTGCTCAGCTCAGAATCCAGCTCAGCATCTGCTCAGCACCTCTGTGAGTGCCCAGCTCAGAACTCTGCTCAGCACCCTGTCAGTGCTCAACACTCAGCAGCTGCTCAGCACCCTGTACTCAAGAATACTGCTCAGCATCTGCTCAGTACCCTGTCAGTGCTCAACATCTGCTCAGCATCTGCTCACACACCCGTTAGTGCTCAGCTCAGAATCCAGCTCAGCATCTGCTCAGCACCTCTGTGAGTGCCCAGCTCAGAACTCTGCTCAGCACACTGTCAGTGCTCAACATCTGCTCAGCATCTGCTCACACACCCGTTAGTGCTCAGCTCAGAATCCAGCTCAGCATCTGCTCAGCACCTCTGTGAGTGCCCAGCTCAGAACTCTGCTCAGCACCCTGTCAGTGCTCAACATCTGCTCAGCACCCTGTCAGTGCCCAGCACCCTCTTTTTTTTTTTGCTCACCCCCCTGTCAGTGCTCAGCTCAGACCCCTGCTCAGCACCCTGTCAGTGCTCAGGGTACTGCTCAGCACCCCTGTGAGTGCCCAGCTCAAAAACCTACTCAGCACCCTGTCAGTGCCCAGCTCAGCACCCTGCTCAGCACCCTG
>NW_008655213.1:0-3709 GCF_000695815.1 Acanthisitta chloris | reverse complement strand
CCGCGCCGTGCCCAGCCCTCCGCCTTCTGCTTTGTCCCGCTCCTCCCCGGCCCCTTCTGGGTTGGTGGTTTTTTTGTGGTTGTTGCTCTCCCCTCTAGGAAACGCGTCGTACCGTCCCAGAGAAAGTTTTTTTTTTTCTCTTGCAGCACCTGTTGGTGATGGATTTGGCCGCCCCTTTGTTCGCCTCCGGAGCGGGGTCCCGCAGCCCGCCCCGCCTCGCTGAGCTCGCCGCCGCTCGGAGGAGGCAGCTTGCTCGCAATAAGCAGCAGAAAGTAACTCCTAAAGAACACCGATAAAATACAGCAGCTTGTCTCGGAGTCATGAAGCGTTGAAGGAGAGGCTTACAAATCATCCGATGAGAGGGATGCTTTAAAAACATCAATACTGATGAAACACGAAGCTATTCACCCCTGTTTAGAATCATAGAATCAACCAGGTTGGAAGAGACCTCAAAGATCATTCAGTCCAACCCTACCATCATTACTAGACCATGGCACTAAGTGCCACATCCAGTCTCATCTTGAAAACCTCCAGGGATGGTGAATCCACCACCTCCCTGGGCAGCCCATTCCAATGCCTGACTATTCTCTCTGTAAAAAATCTCTTCCTAATATCCAACCTAAACCTCCCCTGGCAGAGCTTGAGTCTGTGCCCTCTTGTCCTACTGCTAGATGCCTGCAAGAACAGACCAACCCTGACCTGACTGAAACCTCCTTTATACAAAATGCACAGTCACACAATCCATACACTTTACAAACAAATTGATCCTGCTGTGGAATGCCTCCTTGGGACAGAAATGCTTGTTATCATCTTCCTGCGAGGAAGGTGGTGATTTATTATTTGTTTCATGTCCTGGATATTTATGTGCATAGCCTGGGCATGACCAAGCTAACATTTCTCTTAATCCTGAGCTGCAGGGAAACGTGTTGATGAGAAGGGGGATGATCTTCCCTGGTGTTTCAAACGATCATGTTCTCTCTTCCCTTTCTCCTTTAAACAAATCTGTGACTATTAAGATTTCTTCTACTTTTAGGACACTTTTAATTTCCCAAGTGACTACTTTGTGTCAAAGAAGCAACTGAGTACCAAATTCCTAAAGCAGGTGAAGGAGGTGTATGATCATCTCAGTGATTAGTCTTCTCTAATAAACAGCAACACATTCAAGCACAGAAAGGGAAAAAAACAAAAAGGGAATTTTCCTTTATTTTGTCTCCCAGTGAGAACATCTGTCGGAGCAGAAAATAAAGTCAGCAGAAACTTGTTAGGAAGCACCAACTCTCCAGCTGGTTATTTCCAGAGATACAATAACATGACCTTAGCAGAGACCTGTATTTTTACTCGTCTGGTTTACTGCTTGGGTAAATGAAACAGGTTGAAGTTTCAAGGCAAGAGAATGGTTAATTCAAACTGTTCATTTGTCACAATCATTATCAAGCCAAATGCCTCCAAGCTCTTTTCCTCATCTGAAGCCTTCAATTCTACAATAGAGGAATTTCCAACACTTTGAAATTTACAATGTACCCTCATCCAACAAGGAGTGGATTTAGAAGATACAAACAGACTCTTGCTTCCTATCAGCTGAAGGCATGACCTATGGAAAAGGAAGGCAGCTCCTGAAGATACAGAATTTTCCTGTCAAACAGGAGTGAGCGGCCCAGGAAAGCCCATGGTCCCAGCCTGCCCTTTCAGGTTGACAGCCTGAAAATAGTGAGAAAACCACCTTTATTTACACTTGCCTAAAACATGCACCACAGCCCACAGAGATAAAAAATGTTTGTATACCTTAGTACTGAATCACCAGGCCTTATTATTCACACTAACATGGATCTTACTGCCACCAAACAGCATAACCTGATAGCACAATACCTGCTGCTGTATTTCCATAATTCAAAGTCACTGCTGTAAACTGAGGGAGGTAGTGGGTACAGCTAGCTAGTGGATAGAGAGTTGCAGCACTGGCAGTACATTTTACTTTGCTGTAATATATACAAAAGCCTGAATACAATTTATTTTCAGTGCTCTCTCCATGTGCAGAAAGGGAAAAATTAAAGTTATGTAAACATCTTCATTTTTCTAGATTAGATATAATGGATAACTCTTGTTTCAACCACAACACTGTTAAGAAAAAAAAATCAGATACCTTAATCTGGTAAATTAACTGTATTCAGCTATAGACTGAGATTATTTGTGTTGTTCACAAGAAACCACATTTCTGTGGCAACTTCAATAAATTTAAGTGGAAAAATAGATTATTTCTGTTAGAGATGCAGGAGAACTTAATTTCACAACTTTTTGTTGTGCCATCCTCAACAGACCATAATTCCTCCTCATAGTCCTCCAAAAACAGCCATAAATAGAACAGAAATAAATAGAGTGTAAAAAGGATCATTTTAAAACATAAACCAATTCCCTGGTCCAGGCTGACCAACTGCCCCCATGGTAAGCTAGATCAGCAGTCCCGGAGGAGATGAAGTTCTGAGAGCAGGGATGCCTGAGGATCTTTCATGGTATTCCCAACACAGTTTTTATTGACTTATCCAGGCTGCACCCTCTTTATTGACTTTTTCCTGTTAGCATCATCAGATGCATTAAATCATATATACTAAATACCCATTAATTTGACAGGAGTTATACAATTTTCATAATGTACTTACAAAAATGCATTGATGAAAAAAAATTTTTTTCATTAGGGATAATACAAAAAGTATCACTTTTTCTTCATAGGCAATTTAAGGCTTCTTTCTCATATGTGGAATTAGTTGGGCAAAGGGAATGGAAATCTACCATCAGTCGATTTTATTCCTGAACTTTCTTTTTTCTTTTCATGCTCTATAGCTTTTCAGGGACCAAAAGCTGTATTCAGCCAGTGGCAGAACTAACTCTGGCTGTTCACATTAGTTCAGAGGTTTAGGACAAATCCTCAAGGATTCCTGCACCAGACAAAAACTCCTCATGACTGATGCCCTTTTCCCACTTTTGCAGAGCCCAGATGAAAGTTTCAAAAAGCTCTGACAACCTTGTCCCTCCAGAAAGTGTCAGAATAAGAGAAATTCCCTTGCAGCTCTATTACAACATCCTGAATTGTGTCCAGAGAACATAACTTCAAAGGTTTCTGATTTCAAAAGTTTCTTTATTTCAAAAAGCCTGAATCTAACCAACACTAAATAGCCACCACCAAAAAAAAAAATCCCAACTACAAGCTTGCTCACAAGAGACAGCAGTACTGAAGATGAATCCTCCTAAATTACTCACTTAAGGATTATACTGGCAGTCCAAAAGACTAAAGTAAAATATAGAGAGGTGTGTTTCAGAATGTAGTACTTCAGGATCTTACAGGCAGAAACATCTTATTGAAATCAACAAACACATTGGAGGAGAGAGTTGCTTGAACCTTAACAAAAGATATAAATTTCCTTGTAGAGCTTTCATAGAGACTCACCCTCATGCTAATGCAACAGAAAGGAAAGGACCTTTCCCACCTGTGGGCCATACTTACAGGACACCTGCCTAATTCAAAGTGGCCAAGTCTAGTTTTGGAGTTTTTTGGCACAAGTAATTTGGAAGCACAGGAAATATTCAGCGGTTCAAGTTTACGAGTTCATGCCCAGGGAATGTGGCTCCTTTCCTTGTAAAACTTTCCTACAATGAATAAAACATCTTCATGCACATAACCCTTGCAAAGACTTGTCCTGGTTTTAGCCAGGATGGA
>NW_008655212.1:0-4876 GCF_000695815.1 Acanthisitta chloris | reverse complement strand
AGCACCGAGACGGGAATCTCCAGCTCCGCGATCACAAGGAGGTGGGAACAGCGTCCCTAGCAACAGCGGGAACAGCGTCCCTAGCAACAGCTCGCGCATGCGCAGAGTGCACCGGAAGAGCCACACGGAACCGGAACTAAAGGGTCCCAAACCGGGGGCTGTGGGGACCAGAGACTGCCCAGCCGCCCAGCGCTGTTTTGCTTTCTGTCGCTTGCTCAATAAATAAATTTTCCTAATTGAACTGGCTCCTGCCAATGTATTGGGCCGCAATTTATAACATGCATTGTTATGGTTTCAGCAACACACCTTCAAATGAATATAGGTCCAGTTTATAAAAGCAACTGCAGACATATACTACACCTGTAGAGAAGAATTTGAATCACTGAACTTGAGCGCTATTTACAAAGTCATCTTCAAAAAAATTTTCTTGCACATTTCACTCAATCACACTTTTAGCACCAATTGCAGTACGTGGTAAGAGCATGATGTGGTAAGGTCGTAAGAGCAAAGACAGTGATAAAAGAATCAAGAGGCTGTGCCATGAGATCTCACCAGTTCGAACAGAGCAAGCACGTTTCTGATGTTGCTACCTTGCACACACAAGGAACAGCATAAAGTACTTACACCAGCTCATACCTAACCATCCAAAGTCAAGATGAGTCATTTCCAAAACTGGAGTACCACAGAATTAAAAACTGCTTCAAGGGGTGACCCAAGCGAGGCTAAATAAATAGTATTAAAATGCAAGTTAAAAGGTGGAATTCAAACTAATTTAGAATTCAAAAGGTAAAAAAACTGCTGTGCAAAGACACAGATGTAATTACATGCAGCCCACTAAAGACTTCCACTCAACAAGCAGAAGCAGTCAAGATCTGAAATGAATGCATGACTAAAATATGTAATGCAAAAGATGATCATTATAAGCTTCAGTAATGTATCCTTAATAAAAACACCGTGTTCACTGCTCAACATTGTAGAAGAGGAAATAGCTCAGTTCAAGGCCTAGCAACATGAACACCTGATGAACAGAAACAGTTTAAATCTGGTATTTGAGAGGTGAACAAGAAATGACACAAAAATACCTATGCTAAGAAGTTGTTCAAAAAGAACTGGTTCATAACTGGTCAAGGTAAACAATTAACTGTTTTATGTCATGTCTCCTCCCTGTGTTCCTCAACCTGACCTTTCAATTCTCATGTCAAGTTTTTAACTAGAGCCAGAACTAAAACTATCCCTCATGGGCAAGTCGTCCCACAGAAAATGTGAAAGAACTGACTCTTCTTTCTCTGAAACATCACGTATTAGACTACACCTAAATAAAGTAGTAGGCTGAACTAATCTTCATGCAGATGGTCAGAAAAGACAACAAGCATTTATGTGCCTAACCTGGGTCTTAGAAGTCTAGGGGTTTGCTCCGTTCCAGATTTCAGGCACCTGCTTAGTCAAATATCTTAATCAGAATTTCCAACACTTAACTAATTCCAATATCTCTCCTGTTTTGATTTGAAGGTTTCTTCATTATTTGGTTGTGATTTGGGTGGTGGTAGTAGTAATTCTTTTTTGGAAGAATAAATGTAAAACCAGAAACTGTAACCAGTTTTCTTATCTAAAATTTGCTTTCACCTTTTGATCATAAAAAGCTATTAAGGACAAACAAGTAGACTTTTGTTCTAAAGCCATCAAAGACCAGGTGAAACAGGTGATGTACAAGTGCCTATTCATTATGGCAGGTTACACTTCAAACTGAGATATCACCACTGTAAATCACAATCAGTACAGATGTACATTTAAGCATGCATTCTGCCCCCAAACGCATCTCTTCCAGTACTAAAATCACTACAATCTAAACAACTTGCCATCTAGGAAAGACCTCCAGGCTAACCTTTGACAGGTAGTTAAGATGAAGATGTTTTGGTAATACATAAATGAATTTAAAAGATTAATCTTTAGGGAGTGCTTAAGTTACTTCATATCTTAAATTATTTATATTTCAAAACTAAATATAAAATACCAAAGGTAAATTAGCAATACTCTTTATTTTGAAAGTAACTCAAATTTTAAACCACGATATATGCAGTCTTCCTGAAAACTTATGGCTAAATACACAAGGCCCTATCAATAACTAAGGTTTTTCCCTTTGCATTGACTCTATTGAATCACAAAACCATTGAATAGTTTAGTGCAGAAAGTCCTAAAAACCCTCATGAACTGCTCCTAAATAGCTCCATTTTTCAGAAGGTCATCAAATGAAACCCCAAGCAACTTACTTGATGCCTTCTGGGCACATCTGGTTTTCTAGACAAATATATTATGACACCAGACCTACTCTCCAGATTAACAACATTTGGTGATGAGGAAATGCACTAACCTCTGAGCTGAGTAAGAATCAGATTGAATTAGCTTCCATTATAATCACTTTTGAGCTCTAAGTAATTTACCTATAAACATTAAGCCCATCATCACAACTCTTCCTTGGATGAAACACCATTTGTACTACGCAGTTTTGCTCTACTATTTACTAGCTGATTCCCTAATGAGAAGCTAGATGGAATGCAGTTGTCCAGACCAGAAGCTGACTTGGAAGATTCCTCAGTTCTAGTAAAATAAAACCAGCCATAAAAAGTCGTTTCTGTCTGCAAAGTACTGTCATCTGTGTGAGTGACTACTAGTACCACACAAACACCAAAGCACTGTCAGTTCACAGAAAAACACAGAACATATATACCAATGCAGAAAAACAAAAGAGGCATTGAAAGAACACATGCATCTCCATTTTCTGCAACCCGCCCAATTCCCCAAGTTTACTAAAGAATTAAGAAACTGATCTTTAGTTTGAGATATACCCTGTTTGCAGCTGTTTCACAAGAATTTGAACTGGGTTACAACTGCATGAACAAAAAGGTGAAGATATCACAGTGATGTTCATTATACCTATTGGTCTGCTGGAATAAACTGGCTTTCACCAAAGGATTGAACCAAGATTCAAAACAGAAGATTCTTGTCTTATTTCCCCTGAAATTTTTACTATTGAAATTATTATCCTTGAGCTATTTTATCCCTGAAGAACACAATCTCTGCCTTGATGAGTCGAGCTCTCTGTGTTTACAATTGCTTTAATTTTTAGGAGCTTAGTGAATAAAGTTTTACACCAATGAGACAGTACAGGGTAAACTGAAGTTCACTTGAAGACCTGGAGTTCTGTATTGGAGAGTGTGGCCTCAGCCTGGAAGACTCAGGTCTCACTTAAGTGTGCCTCACTCAGTGAAAACTCTGTTAACAAAGCTTCATAACATGAAGCCTTGGTTTCAGTTTCGCTTGTGGACACACACTCATTGTCAATAACACAAGAGGCTAACAAACAAACACACCACCCGTTTCCAGGGTGTTCAGTAAGCAGGTCACCGCAAGACCTCCAGCTGCTTCCAAAAATAGTTTGAGTGAGGCAGGGGCTAGATAACACAGGGATGGCAAGAGCATTACTGCGCTGTACTCGAACACACAGTGCTACAGCAGATCTGGTGCTTTTGGCATTTCTTACAACACTGGGCTGGTGGCATAGATGTAGCACAGTGCTTCTGTGCACTTCCAGCAGTCCAAACACTCACTTCCCAGTCCTGTCAAAGTCAGAGAAGGACCAAGGGCCCTGAAAAACACTTATCTACCACCTATGTACAGGACCTTCGTTCTACAATCCTCTGTCCTCAGAAATCAGAGCACATGATATACAAGACCTGTTGCAAAATACAGAAAAAGTGGACGGTAGGGAGACTGCTAATATCACACCCACAGGACTAAGTGGGCCACGCAAACATAAGCTCAGGTATCAACAGCCTATTCTAAGCATTTACATCAACATTTCAGGTACCTGAAGCCTGAGTGGCCTAAACTTTTGTCTGGTACAGAGCCATCCAGGTCACTCAAATTTCCATGTATGTAGATTTTAAATTCTATTTTTGCCCTAAGAATTAAGATAAATTCTGGATTTACAAGAGTCTGGAAGCCTTTCAGCTTGCTTCAATCCAAGTACAGTACCTTTCTCGTTCCTTAAAGAGTACCATTGTAAAACGGGCACAGCAGGAAAGCTACTAACAAGCTACTAACACTTTTGTCAGAAACCACCCAACTGCCTTAGGCCTTAACTCTTCTCTGAAGTTTAATTTCATGGTTGTAATTAAAACTGTCAGGCACTATCTCCTGTCTGATTAATCTAACATCTACCAGCCGATGTTAAAATCCCAAGAGGGGCTAAGCAGAGGAGACTATTTGTCGTACCTTGTATACACTGTGCCCACTTCTCTTAACCACCTCAAAACAGTTACAGCATGAAATATATCCCGATAGCGCTCCAAACACAAACAGACACGTACAAAACTGTTGTGTGCTTGGAGGTGAACTGTGGAAGATGCTGACACGTCGTTACTAGAGCAGCCACCTGAAAAAAGGTTTACGTTTCCTTCGGCAAGCAAATGAGGAAGGCTTTGTATTCAATGCTGAAAGCCTCACCAGCACTGGCAGTGTAAGTCCTCTAAGCATCCAAGATAAACGAGTAAACGGAGTATGCTTTGTATTTAGATATATCCGTATGAACGTTGACTACAAGACAATACGCTTTTATTTATAGTTACTAAATCTTCCAGGGAGTTTCTCAGCGTTCCTTGGAGACAGACACTTCTTGTCCCTGCTACCGGGGACAACGCACACAAGCCTGACCAGGGAGAAAGCGCAGCGCTCGTTCCGAAGTATCCCAGCCAGCAGGCGCGCAGAGGAGCGACATGTTGCACTCCCGAGATCGCTCTATCCTGAGGCAGGAAGAGGGAGCTGCCCGTGCCCAGGCTGGATCTCTGGGTCCCCCTGCCAGCAGCGCGGAGCACAGCAC
>NW_008655211.1:0-2006 GCF_000695815.1 Acanthisitta chloris | reverse complement strand
CCTCTCCAGCCTGTCCAGGTCCCTGAGGAAGTGACTCTGTCAGCATCACTGAGAGCAGTTTGGTTCCTGATGTTCTCTACCCCATTTGCACACATATGGAGAAAGGAATTCCTTCTCTCCCGTGACAAGTCCATTGACCTCCTGCCAGACTTTCTGATTCTGCTTTGACCCACCAGAATTCAAGTTCTATTTTCCTGGAGATAACACCCCCAGTGAATATCGAGGCTGTTCTTTATTCTGTCCCAGCTTTGCTTTAATGGCAGTGAAAATGCAAATACATTGGAGTGTAAAATTGCACTTGCCAAATGCAGGCTCAGAGTTTCAAAACCTGGGGGTAAGATATCAGTTCTGCTGAAGGCAATACAAAGTTCTGAGGGACTTTATTGAGACAGGATCCAATACCTTTAAATGCTTTACCATTAAACTCAGTGCTGCTCCAAATCCCAAAGATAATTTGCTGGAAAGCAATACCAGGGCAGGTCACACCTCATCACCAAGATTACCTTGGGCTCATTATCCCTGTGTCTCCTAAGTGGAGTCTGAAGATCAGTATTAGGTGCTGCTCACATTAAGGAGTCCTGTTAAAGGCAATCATATGCTTCATGCTTTGTGCTGCTATTTAGAGACAACACTTCATATCACTTACCTTAAGACACCAATGGACAAAACCAGAATGGTGGAAGATGTTTGTTAAACTGTCAACTAAAACTCCCCACACTGAGGTCTCTTAAACATCCCTTAAACACAGGAAAAACTCCCCAAACCCTTAAACACAGGCAAAATTCCTCTTTTCTCTTCTATTACAATCTGTTCCCATATAGGATGATTTAAATTTTCAATCAAGCCAAGGCTGAACTTTCACTGCAGGCAAAACATTAGAAAGAGGAAAAAAAAAAAACACCAAGAAAATGAAGATGTTTTATTGATGATGTCTGTGCATGGTGATATTGTGACTTCAAACAGCTGTCAGAGAAGCAGAAACAAAAAGGGATGTTAATGTGAGAGGCTGAAACGATGACAGTGTTTGCCTGGTATCGAGTGGGAAAGCAGTTGACATTATTTCCTCTTGTGTGGTTTAGAATAGACTTATAACTGCAGTCAGGTGTTACTGTCAAGAGGAACTGTCAGTTTGTGGCAGTATAACCCGTATTTTCCAGCGAGCTTGGAAATAGAGTGGGAATTGTCTCCTGGCTGCTTTGGAAGTGACAGCAAAAATACTCAGAGAATCATAAAATTTTAGGGGTTGGGATGGAGCTTAGAGCTGACCCAGCCCCAAGCCCTGCCCTGGGCAGGGACACCTCCCACCAGAGCAGGTTGCTCAAGGCTCAGCCAACCTGGCTGTGAACACTGCCAGGGTTGGGGCAGCCACAGCCTCCCTGGGCACCCTGGGACAGGGTCTCACCACCACAACAGGCAAAACTTCTGCCTAACATCTAACCTCAATTTCCCTCCTTCCATTTGTGCCCATTGCCCCTTGTGCTGTCCCTGCAGCTCCTACAAGACTTCTCCATGTAAAAGCAGGATGCAGTTCAAGATTAAAGTTTATCTTTTCTTTCTAGTTGCTTTGCCAAGATTTTCTCAATTAACCAGTGACCTAGTTCTTACAAACAAAAATACTGTGACACAACCATGATCCAAAGCCTTGGCAGTGCAAGGTTCATGTTTTGGGCTTGATGATATAGGTCTCTCCCAACCTAAATCAGTCTATGACATGCTCACTTCATCCCTAAGGATGTTTTCAAACCACAGATGTGAATGAGGAAAATTGCCCAAGTAACATGAAACTAAGATGAAGTCATATAGAAAACGGATCCTTTGGAATACACAGGGACCTTTCTACAGCATTTAGTAGGGTTTTTTCAACCCTTCCTTTCAGCTGTGCATGAGAAGCAGTGGCAGCACTTTAGTGTGACCCAGAGGCAGTGCCAGGGCTGAGCTTGGTCACTCTGCACAGGTTCTGTGAAACTCTGTTGGGCCAATGTCTCACCACCAGAACAGGCAAAACT
>NW_008655210.1:0-5498 GCF_000695815.1 Acanthisitta chloris | reverse complement strand
AGGCCTTGTAAAAATTGTATACAGCCACCATCACCACTCTGCCAGGCTGGTAACTGCTAAATGATATTTGATAAGATCAAGAAATTATTCTTGGTTTAAAGAAGTTGTTTCCTAAGACTGAATTTCTGACAATTTTGAAACTGAATCTATTTCTCATATTCTTTATTTTCTTCCAAGAAGTTTGTGGCCAGAAGTTTCAAATTTTGAGTTTCCATTTAATACATCACAAAATTTACCAAAACCAACTACTTCTCTGAAAACTCCTCCCAACCTGGTCACTGTCCTCCTTAAATCTCAGTTTTGATAAATCTCTCTAGGCAAGTTTCCACCAACACATGAGAGCTTAAAAGTAGAGTTCCCAAAACCACCAGTTACTCTGATGCATGTTAGCTTCCCTCCCAACCCATCCCTGGTGGTAAACCACCTTCATCAGAGCAGGCTCCAGAAGACAGAATTGCAAAGTTATGTTCAGGATCCTGACTTCCCTTCTTCACCAAGGAGGGCAGAACTGTGATCTGCCAGGAAACACCTAGTAGATTTAAAAGGCAACAATTCAGAAAATCCCAGCCATAAACACCACAGAACTTTTATATCAAGTTTTACTGCCAAAAAATTTTATTTTACACTCAAGTTGCAAACGAATATGGTGTACATGTCATACAGAATGCAGTACTACACAAACATATTTGTTAGCAACAGCTTCAGAAAATAAAACATCCGAAGTTCTCTGTTTGTTTCAGTACTTGACTTACCTTTTTTTGCAATCTAAACAACATTTGGGGAGTGGCAGAAGAACAAAAAATGGCCATCATGTGTAACTGAGGAGTTTCTGACTGAACGTAAGGAAAACAAGATTTGCAGTGAAGATACCTAACACTGGAGCAGGCTGCCCAGAGAAGCTGCACAATTGCTGTCCCTAGAGGCTTTCAAGATACAACTTGCTGTGGCCCTAAAGCCCTGGCCTGAATTCAGCACTGACTGTTCTCAGCAGTAGGCAGGACTAGAGACCTCTCTCAAGGTCCTTTCCAACCCCAATGATTATATGACTTGATTCAAGCATCACCAGCAGCCAAATTAAAGTCTATCAATGAACACTTCTCACCCTCCCCTCTCCCAACAAAAAAGCAATACTCATCTTTAATGATCATCTTTACAACAGCCCACCATGACTGAAATCAAAGAAACAAGCATCAGATGAAGTGTACAGAAGAGTACCAACACCACATTAAAAGGCAAACTAAGAGCTTTGGCATATTTAAAATTCTCTTTGTAACAGCAAACACACTTTATTAAATTGCTCTTTACGCTTTCAGCATTATAACAATACCAAAGATATTCCTAGTAATTTTTAACCTGGAGATTTCCTATCCACACTATGAAAGTTTCTATTGGCTCTCAACACACTGGCAGTGCCATGTCCCCCACAAGTGTCCCCAGGGAAGTCAGAGGGGCTGGGAGGTGGAGAGCAAGCAGGGAACCCCAAAACATCTCTATCCTGGGGTGACTGTTCCTGTCTGAGACCTCTTTCTATTGCCAGGATTTAAATGAAAAGCAAGTGGAACTATCAGGAAGGACTCAACGCACTTATCATTTAATTCCATATGACAGAAAATTGCAATTAGACAAAAGATATAAGACCTTCACCCATCACTGAGGCAGCTGTAGAAGAACAAATGAACTACTGGTATAATGTGATACTAACAGGCAACAAAGAGTAAATATAAAACCTGAAAATTACTAGTAAAAGTCTTTGTGCCAACAAGCAACTGATCCTCTGAAAGAATTCTTCAGATGCAAATAAAAAGTCATTCTGACATTCAGCTCTACATCCCCCAGTTCCAAAACCCCAAACTTCTCAGCTTTACAGAGAATTTTCCTTCTCAATCCCAACACAGATATGAGGATAATTATGAGCAGTCAAAGGTCAGACAATTGGATCTGCAGTGAATCTGCAATCTTCCAGCTCTGCAGGCCTGCTAAAACTGTGAAGTCGGACAGTGCACCTACACAGAAAACCACACAGCCCACCATGAAGACAGGTCTGGTTTGAATTTTAATTGGGAGAGCATGGGTAGAGAAGCAGCACAGCACTCAGCTCAGTTCTAGATGTACAGGACAAATAAACATTTTGCTGTTGACAAGAACTTGCAGCATTGGTGCAAGAAAACAAGTTACCTTGTTTGTGGCCAGCTCAACTGTACCTGCACCACCCTGCAGGGTAACACAGGGTACCTGCAGTGAGGCCAGACAGGGCAGCAAGTAAGAGAACCTGGAGGAAGGGTGGGACAGGAACAAAGAAGAGCATTGTGCCTAACACTCTGGATCCAGCCAGTGAAGCTCTTATTTCAAGCAATAGTTAAAAGCACTGAAATCAAGTGGCTGTAACAAGAAAACAACTGTTAGCTGTATGTGCAAGAATGAGACAAAGTTACACACAGTAAATACAAAGCAATGAAGGGAAAAAAAATAATTATCTGAAACAACAGAAAACTAAATCAAGGCCCAAATTCAAGGATTTTTAAGTACTTGGAGAAACAGAATCTCTTTCCAGCTCTACAGTACTGAAATAAACCCAGATTTGTGGGATTCAGGTCTCTTTAAAACAAGTAGTAATTTGGTGGAGTTCCTTCGTCAGCACACAAAACAGTGAAAGCCCAATGACAGTTTAGTCCTGTCAATTTTGATTCTTTGAAGGGAGAAAAGTCAAAATGACACAGAGGTTAAATCAGTGAAGATAAAAGATGAAAAGAACACAGATAGTGAAAAGTGCTGGAATCTGATACATCTAACTTTGAGACATTTGATACGCAGGCATGGGAGAAGTGGCAGAGATGGAAAGGTTGTGGCCTTGGAAAATAAGCAACTAAAATTGTCAGGGATGTTAGAAAATAGTCTAGAGGGAGTTAGGAATAAAAATTAGATCTTTGAATCTGAACAGGTCTGAGACTGGCTGGATACTAAAGGAATCATCTGGAGACAGAACTACAGGAGAACCAGACTGTGGGGGAAGCACTGGATTTTGGGGGCATTTGAGTTTAAGCGTAATGCAAAAAACTTGCAAACAAACTGGAGTGAGAGTGTTCAGGTACATGAAATTAGGTGATGACAGGGAGTATAAAGGGCAAAGTATTAGGAAACAGAACCAGTTAGGATGATGGGTGCCACTCCCTTAAAGACAGACACGAGAAAGTTGGTTGCTAGTGAAAGAAAAAAAGTCATTCAACAAAAGGAATAAGGCATAAAAGATACAGAAATAAAAGAGGCAAACTTGTATAGTTAAGAGGCAGAGAAGCTCAGTTCACAAGCATCCTGAGAATGAAGAAAAATTTTGAAAAGGATCTTGTCATGCAAAAAATCAGGATTGAAGATTTTTTAAATCAAAAATGACTGGAGAACTAAAATGAACAACAAATCTGCAAGCAAGCTCAACAAAGGAAAAAAGTGAAATAAAAGTGGTTAAAAAGTCCATTTAGAGAGAGAATTAAGGCAGGTAAGGCAGAGCTGAGTCCAAAGCTGTGTTGTGCTGACATACACTTCAGAGATATTCAGAAAGGCTGGAATGGAAATTAAGAAATTACAAGAAAAAATGTCTGGAGGGAGGAATGGAGACAGAGCAATGTGAGAAGCAACCAAAGAAACTATGTATAGAGAAGCAGATAGAGAGGAAAATAAAGACCAGTGAGTCAAAAGAAGTGAGGCCAATGAAGGAAGAAGGCAGCTGAGGAGAGTAAAGGAGTCAGAAAGGTTAATAGACTGGAGATCCCAAAAGGAGTGAGTGACAGGGTAGAGGAGAGAGAAAGACAGATAAGCTGAAAGGGAGCTGGTAGTGATCAGAGAAAGGGAATTTAGAAATGAGAGATAATAAAGTGAACAGTATTTAGTAAAGACAAGGTCATGGGAATGATTGAGGCAGTGAAAAAGTCTGTCTAAAACTAGAAATCACAGGCGTTGGGCTGGAAAAACAGAATGAAGAACAATGGAGTTAAGTATTTATTGGGGGGTGGGGGAATAGGGCTTGCCCATGGGGAGAGAGAAGATTTGAGAAGACAGAAATGGGTTGAGTTTAGCAAAATCACAAAGAAAGAAGCAAACTAATGACCACTAGGAAAACTAGACACAGAGGACTTCAAATCAAGGAGAGAGTAAAACACACAACAGACTGATGAAAACAGAAGCAGTAGAAGAGAGGAATTGTACAACTTCAGGAGTTATATGAAAGGGAAAGACTCAACCAAAGAAAAAAGGTTCAGGGAGGGAATAAAGTTTGAAAAACAACCTTAAAAATCTGTATTTGAGTCATGTTCAGAAAATTAAGTAGCACCCCATTCGGCATGACCAGCACCTGTATTCACCTTCTTGGGTAATCTTGTCAGAAAGGTTTAGCTACTCACCCAGACCAAACCAGAGATCAGAAATTCAGAAGACCAACACTGCCACTGGCTAGATGATAAGGGGATATGGCAGGGCTGGAAAAACTTTAACTGTGAAGGTAGTACTAAAAATTATGGAAGAACAGTGATTTGACCACTGCTATCCAGCACCTTTACTTCCAGATTATGAAGAGTAAATGTGTGATTTACTCTTCACAAGGCAGGACCTGAAGGCCTTCGTTGATCCTCCCTCCCATCAACCTCCTGGATCCTAGAAGCTCAAATACCTAACGCAGCATTTGCCACCAGCATTCAAATCCAGCCATTAAGATTCTCATCTCACTGTATAACAGCACAGATAAGACATTAAGCAGAGAGATTGGTGAAAACAAACATCACTGCGATTCTGGGTCCCATTCAGAGGTATCTGAGAACCACTGGCATAACAAGTCCTTCTCCATTTCCAAGCCTCTGTCAAGAATTTCACTTCATGGCTTCCTTAATCATGAGCATGAATAAAACACCAGCCTTTCCAGACACTTCTAATACTGCATCTCATCTCCTGGTATACTGGCATGTTTTTAAAGTTTCTGCTCATTACAAAAAGACGACACACTTCTATTGCCTGCTCATACAATTGGTAGCTGAATCATTAGAGTGCAACAGAAAAGAGGGAAAACCTCACATTATTCTCTACTAAATCAGTGACAAAGTATAAAAAGTAAGCTGAGCACATCATTTCTATATCCCCAACTGATTACTATTCATGTGTGCAGATAAAGTTCACTCAAAATTACTGAAATTACACAAAACCAGCCTACCTACAAACAAGAGCTCCTAGGACTGGGGCCATAAATGAGAGCTCTTCATTATATTTTCATGCTTTATTAGACCTTCTCATATGACTTGAAAACAATTTTATTTTTATATTTTAGATAGAAACACAGGTTAATTGTGAATATAGCAGATGTTGCATTTTTAGATAATATTTTGACAAATAATACAAAATCTTTTTTTTTTAATGTTCTGTTACCATCAAGAAAACTCACCTACAATCACCTACAGGAAGCAGTTGTCAACAACATTGGTAGCATCTACTGTAGAGTGTATATATATATATATATATAT